>NW_022437128.1:718679-720122 GCF_009761245.1 Sapajus apella | reverse complement strand
GGCCTGTTTTTTTTTTTTTTTTTTTTTTTTTTTTTTTGAGACGGAGTCTTGCTCTGTTGGAGTCTTGCTCTGTTGCCAGGCTGGAGTGCAGTGGCACAATCTCGGCTCACTGCAACCTCCACCTCCTGGGTTCAAGCAAATCTTCCGCCTCAGCCTCCCGAGTAGCTGGGACCACAGGCGCATACCACTACGCCCGGCTAATTTTTGTATTTTTAGTAGAGACAGGGTTTCACCATGTTGGCCAGGATGGTCTCGATCTCTTGACCTCATGATCCGCCCACCTCGGCCTCCCAGAGTGCTGGGATTACAGGTGTGAGCCACCATGACCAGCCTATTTTAGGTTTTATGAATATAGCCATGAACAAAACAAACCAAAAATCTGTCCTCACAGGACTTAAATTCTATTGTAAGGAGACAGACAAGTATAAAAATAAACACTTTTGTGTGTTGGAAAGTGATAAATGCAATGGAGAAAAATAAGACAGGACAAGAGGTATAGGTAGTGCAAGTGTTAGATTGTTAGACTGCACCCTGCCGCCAGTGGGAGGCCTGGGGTCCCTAGCAGGAGGTGGGAAGTTAATGGGAAGTGGTAGAAGGGGTACCTGCAGAGTGCTCACTCTGAGTTTCTTCCTCCGATTTTTTTCAGGCAGCACATGGTCTCCTACAGCGTTCATTGTCAATGACGGGGATGTCCCCGATGGGCTGAACCTTGGGTCGGTGGTGAGCGATGTTGAGACAGGAGTGGTATTTCTTTTCTACACCCTTTGTGCCCACAAGGCTGGCTGCCAGGTGGCCTCTACCATGTTGGTATGGAGCAAGGATGATGGTGTTTCCTGGAGCACACCCCGGAATCTCTCTCTGGATATTGGCACTGAAGTGTTTGCCCCTGGACCCGGCTCTGGTATTCAGGTCTCTGTCCTAGGAGATAGGTGGAGGGGGCTGAACTCCTTTCCAAGGGGAAGATCCTGTGAAGTCATATTTTCTGGCTTGGGTGAGATTCCTTGAAAGAGCATCCTGGGAGGAACACGCTATCAGGGGAGGAGGGAACTTTGCCGTTGGCTTACCATTTGGCATTGTCAAAAGGACTTTGCTAGTCCATGCAGTACCCTCACGCAAAGTAGAAAAAGGCACTGCCACTTTGGACAAACACAAGCCTGCGCTGGGGTGCACAGCTTGGCGAGTGAGCACGGGTTGAGTTTAAGCTTTCATGTACCCTGTGGCGGGGCCCCCAGTGCACATGTCTAGCTATACACCCTCGGAGAGCTTCTTTTTTTCTTTTTTTTTTTTTTAAAGCTGGGGTTTCACCATGTTGGCCAGGCTGGTTTTGAACTGACCTCAGGTGATCCAGCCACCTCAGCCTCCCAAAGTCCTAGGATTACAGGCGTGAGCCACGGCGCCCAGCTTCTCGGAGAGCTTCTTTTTTTTTTTTTTTTTTTTTTTTTT
>NW_022437128.1:713983-718579 GCF_009761245.1 Sapajus apella | reverse complement strand
GCCTCTCTCGGAGAGCTTCTTAATTCAAACTGTGTGTGTTTGTGGGATCCAACTGGAACCCTCAGTGGGCAAGGGCCGAACTGAAGAGGGGCATACATGTGATTGCACTTGGGAAGTTCCCTGTCCCTGCCCCTGAGCCCCTAGACTCTCCTTCTGTAACACCCAGTTCTTCCCACAGAAACAGCGGGAGCCACGGAAGGGCCGCCTCATCGTGTGTGGCCATGGGACGCTGGAGCGGGATGGAGTCTTCTGTCTCCTCAGTGATGATCATGGTGCCTCCTGGCACTACGGGAGTGGAGTCAGCGGTATCCCCTATGGCCAGCCCAAGCGGGAAAATGATTTCAATCCTGATGAATGCCAGGTCAGGAGTCCATGAGATGTTCCCTACCCATTTGACCATCCCTGCCCTCCAGAGCATCATTTCACACAGACCCAGGGTCTGACTGCTCAGCTCAGTGCCGCACACCCTTGCTCCCCTCAGGGACAGGGGCATTGGCCCTGTTCCCTCCCTGAGATCCTGTCCTCTCCCCTCAGCCCTATGAGCTCCCAGATGGCTCAGTCGTCATCAATGCCCGAAATCAGAACAACTACCACTGC
The DNA here is from genome assembly GCF_009761245.1 of Sapajus apella. Lineage (NCBI taxonomy): Eukaryota > Metazoa > Chordata > Mammalia > Primates > Cebidae > Sapajus > Sapajus apella. Next base: position 717,982 of record NW_022437128.1, on the reverse strand, counting down.
CACTGCCGGGTCGTCCTCCGCAGCTATGATGCCTGTGATACACTGAGGCTCCGTGACGTGACCTTTGACCCTGAGCTCGTGGACCCTGTGGTAGCTGCAGGAGCTGTAGTCACCAGCTCCGGCATTGTCTTCTTCTCCAACCCAGCACATCCAGAGTTCCGTGAGTGCCTCATGGGTGGGGTCAGCTGGGAGAGCCCTATGTCTAGACAAGGCCTGGGCACACATGCTCCCTCCCTGACTCTCCTGCTCTCCCCAGGAGTGAACCTGACCCTGCGCTGGAGCTTCAGCAATGGTACCTCATGGCGAAAAGAGACAGTTCAGCTGTGGCCAGGGCCCAGCGGCTACTCATCCCTGGCAACCCTAGAGGGCAGTATGGATGGAGAAGAGCAGGCCCCCCAGCTCTACGTCCTGTATGAGAAAGGCCGGAGCCACTACACAGAGAGCATCTCCTTGGCCAAAATCAGTGTCTATGGGACGCTCTGAGCTGTGCTGCTGCCACAGGGATATTAGGCCCAGGACTCTGCCTTCAGGACCACGGGTCTGTAGAGGGTCTGCTGGAGATGCCTAAAAGACAGTTCCATCTTCCTTTAGACTTTGGCCTCAGCAAAATCACTTTCCCTTTACCAAGTAAATCACTTCTGTCAGGACTGAAAGCCAAGCTTCCTCTCCCACAAAAGAAGTCCTGACCTCACCTGAAAATACTTCCTTCCCATGTGGCCAAATGTGGCCCCACCACCCTCTCTGTTCTCCCGGGACATGGATTGGTCCTGTCTGGGGCAGGGCTAGTGAGCCGCAGAATTGAATCAATGTGAACTCAGGGAACTGGGAAAGGCCGAGCTTCCTCTTTGGTGTTGGGGTAAGATAACCGCTCCCCGAGTGGCAGGATGTTTGGTTTCAGGTTATGGACTAGGTGTACCACCCCCATTGACTATTTGCCAGTGAAAATGTTTGTAACTTAAAATTTTTAATGAAGGAGAATGAATATTTGTAAAGTCTTTATGGTTCTATCAATGCATATCTTCATGTCTGTTTTCCTCATGTATACTTGTGGCGCTGGGAATGAGTTCCAGCTCACTCTGTCATCCAGGCTGGTGTGCAGTTGCACATCACAGCTCACTGAAGCCTCAACCTCCTGGGCTCAAGTGATCCTCGGATTTCAGCCTCCATAGTATCTGGGACTACAGGTGCATGACACCATGCCTGGTTAATTTTTTTTTTTTTTTTTTTTTTTTTAGTAGAGACAAGGTTGTGCTATGTTGCCAGGCTGGAATGGAACTCCTGCGCTTAAGCAGTCCTCTTGCCTCCCTTCCCAAAGTGCTGAGGTTACAGCTGTGAGCTGCCATGCCTGGCCACATTCCCTCTTATCACAGAGAAACAGGCTGATCTTCCTAGGTGTAATGAGTTTGAAGGGAGCACCATAAGATTGTTTTTATTTTTGAGATAAGGTCTCACTCTGTCACCCGGCTGGAGTGCAGTGGCGCTATCACAGCTCACTGCAGCTTCAGTCTCCTGGTGATCCTCCCACCTCGGCCTACCAAGTAGGGTGTGCCACCATGCCCAGCTGATTTTTTAAATTTTTAGTACAAAGTTTCACTATATTGCATAGGCCAGTCTCAAACTCCTGAGCTCAAGCAATCCGCCTGCCATCTTCTCTCCAAGTGCTGGAGTTATAGGCTTGAGCCACCACACCCAGCCTATAAGGTATTTTAAAACCCACACGGTTTTATATTTCTTTTTTTTTTTTCTTTTTAAGATGGGGTTTCGCCATGATGGCCAGGCTAGTCTTGAACTCCTGACCTCAGATGATCCACCCACCTCGGCCCCCCAAAGTGCTAGGATTACAGGAGTGAGCCACCACGCCTGGCCACTGTTTTATATTTCTAACATAGGTTAGGATACTATTCTCCATGAAATAGGGTACAAGTGTGTGAAATGCAGATAAGAATCCTGTCCCCACTGGCCTGACAGGGAAGTGAGCACTTCCTATGGCAGATTATATAAGAAAATACTCCTCAGGCAGATGCTTATGAAGACTCTGGGCGCCTGTAGGTGAGTGAGAGAGCCCTTGTTTTCCTCCATGTGGAAGGAAAATCCAGTGCCTAGGTGAGATGTTAAGAAATTTAAAAAAGGCTGGGTGTGCTGGCTCATACCTATAATCCCAGCACTTTGAGAGGCCAAGGCGGGTGGATCACGAGGTCAGGAGTTCCAGACCAGCCTGGCCAACATAGTGAAACCCCATCTCTACTAAAAATATAAAAATTAGCCGGGCATGGTGGCAGGTGCCTGTAATCCCAGTTATTCTGGAGGCTGAGGCAGGAGAATTGCTTGAAACCGGGAGGCAGAGGTTGTAATGAGCTGAGATCGCACCACTGCACTGCAGCCTGCGTGACAGAGTAAGATTCCATCTCAAACGCCGGGCGCGGTGGCTCACGCCTGTAATCCCAGCACTTTGGGAGGCCGAGGCGGGTGGATCACGAGGTCAAGAGATCGAGACCATCCTGGTCAAAATGGTGAAACCCCGTCTCTACTAAAAATACAAAAAAATTTCAGCTGGGCGTGGTGGCGTGTGCCTGTAATCCCAGCTACTCAGGAGGCTGAGGCAGGAGAATTGCCTGAACCCAGGAGGCGGAGGTTGCGGTGAGCCAAGATCGCGCCATTGCACTCCAGCCTGGGTAACAAGAGCGAAACTCTGTCTCAAAAAAAAAAAAAAAAAAAAGATTCTGTCTCAAAAAAAAAAAAGTTAAAGACTGTGGGCTGAGGGCCACATTCATTTGCAGTTAGAGATGTGTTTTACTTTCAACTGCTTCTCTAAGAAATGTTTTGATAATTTATTCTATCTGATGGAAGTAGTAGAATAATACCAGCATATGTCAAGACATGCCATAATTTTGTTATATTTTATCCAGAATTTGTGATCAGTAATGTAATATTTAATTTTTTTAAATTTACAGACATTTGTAAAACCACACAAAAGTAGAGAAAATCATTTAATCAACCCCATGTACCCAACGTCCAATTCTGACAGTTATCAAGGTGTTGCCACATTTGCTTCTGTTCCTTTTTTCTTTTCCTTTCTTTTGCTGAAGTATTTTAAAGCAAATCCTGGGGCCAGGCACAGTGGCTCACACTTGTAATCCCAGCACTTTGGGAGGCCAGGGTGAGCGAATTGCAAGGTCAGGAGATCGAGACCATCCTGCTCATGGTGAGACCTGTCTCTACTAAAATACAAAAAAATAGCCAGGCGTGGTGGTGTACCTGTAGTCCCAGCTACTCAGGAGGCTGAGGCAGGGAATCACTTGAACCTGGGAGACAGAGGTTGCAGTGAGCTGAGATAATGCTACTGCACTCCAGCCTGGTGACAGAGCCAGACTCTGTCTCAGAAAAAAGAAAAGAAAATCCCAGACCTCATGACATTTTCCCCTACATTAAGTATGCATTTCATTCTTTTTTTTTTTAATTAATTTATCTTTTTTTTCTAAAAAAAAAAGAAAGAAAAATAAAAGAATAAAAAAAAAAGAATGAAGGAGAGGAAGAAAGAGAAACAGGAAGAGGGAGACAGAATGGGGGTGTTGCTTTATTGCCCGGGCTAGAAAGCAGTCCAAAAATGGGTATGCCTATAATTGTGCTTAATAATAGAGACATGAAAAAAAAATGAGGGAAGAAAACAACAAGCAGCCAACCAATATTTCATTTAAACCTGTAAATAGATGTGATGTGGTACTGATAAGAGTGTATATTTTGTGCATCCAAAGTGGAGAGTTCTATAAATGTTAATTAAGTTTACTTGTTCCGGATCTGAGTTCAAATCCTGGATATCAGGCCGGGCGCGGTAGCTCACGCCTGTAATCCCAGCACTTTGGGAGGCCGAGGCGAGTGGATCACGAGGTCAAGAGATCGAGACCATCCTGGTCAACACGGTGAAACCCCGTCTCTACTAAAAATACAAAAAATTAGCTGGGCATGGTGGCGTGTGCCTGTAATCCCAGCTACTCAGGAGGC
>NW_022437128.1:712958-713883 GCF_009761245.1 Sapajus apella | reverse complement strand
CTCCACCCTGGATAACAAGGGCAAAACTCCGTCTCAAAAAAAAAAAAAAAATCCTGGATATCGTTGTTAATTTTCTGTCTCATTGATCTGTCTAATATTGATGTTGAAGTCTCCAACCATTAGTGTGTGGGAGTCTAAGTCTCTTTATAAGTCTTATATATCTGGGTATTCCTGTATTGGGTGCGTATATATTTAGGATCTTTAGCTCTTCTTGTTACATTGATCCTTTTATCATTATGTAATATCCTTCTTTGCTTCTTTTGATCTTTGTTGCTTTAAAGCAACTCCTGCTTTTTATTTATTTATTTATTTTTGCTCTCCATTTGGTTGGTAAATCTTTCTCCATCCCTTTGGGTCTTTGTGTATCCTTGCATGTGAGATGGGTCTGGATGCAGCATACCAATAGGTTTTGGCTTTTTTTGCCTGTCTGTGTCTTTGGATTGGGGGATTTAGTCTATTTAAATTCAGAATTAATAATAATATATGTGAGTTAATACTGCCATTTAATGTTAGCTGGCTGTTTTGCCTATTAGTTGATGTAAATTCTTGATTATGTTGATGCTCTTTACTTTTTGGTATGTTTTAGAAAGGCTGATACTGGTTGTTCCTTTCTATGTGTAGTGGTTCTTTCAGAAGCTCTTGTAAAGCAGGCCTAGTGGTGATGAAATCTCTGAGTGCTTGCTTGTTCACAAAAGATTTTATTTTTCCTTCGCTTATGAAGCTTAGTTTGGCTGGATGTAAAATTCTGGGTTGAAAGTTCTTTTCTTTAAGGATGTTGAATATTGGCCCCCACTTTCTTCTAGCTTGTAGGGTTCTGCTGAGAGATCTGCTGTGAGTCTGATGGGCTTCCCTTTATGGGTAACCCGACCTTTCTCTCTGGCTGCCCTCAGTATTTTCTCCTTCATTTCAACCCTAGTGAATCTGG
>NW_022437128.1:703049-707958 GCF_009761245.1 Sapajus apella | reverse complement strand
TGTTTTGTATTTTTAGTAGAGACGGGGTTTCACCATGTTGACCAGGATGGTCTCAATCTCTTGACCTCGTGATCCACCCGCCTCGGCCTCCCAAAGTGCTGGGATTACAGGCTTGAGCCACCGTGCCCGGCCCATCTCATTCTTTAAAATGAACTTTTGGCTGGGCGCAGCGGCTCATGCCTAAAATCCCAGCACTTTGGGAGGCCGAGGCAGGTGGATCACCTGAGGTGAGGAGTTTGAGACCAGCCTGGCCAACATGGCAAAATTCCATCTCTACTAAAAAAAAAATAGCAGGGCATGGTGGCGGGCACCTGTAATCCCAGCTACTCAGGAGGATGAGACAGGAGAATCACATGAACCCAGAAGGCAGAGGCTGCAGTGAACCAAGATGGTGCCACTGCACTCCAGCCTGGGCACAGAGTGAGCTCCATCTCAAAATAAATAAATAAAAATAGTACAATGAGGCCAGGCACAATGGCTTACGCCTGTAATCCCAGCACTTTGGGAGGCCAAGGTGGCTGGATCACAAGGTCAGGAGTTTGAGACCAGCCTGACAAACATGGTGAAACCCTGTCTCTACTAAAAATACAAAAATTAGGAGTAGTGGTGTGCATATGTAATCCCAGCTACTTGGGAGGCTGAGGCAAGAGAATCACTTGAACCTGGGAGGTGGAGGTTGCAGTGAGCCAAGATAGTGCCATTGTACTCCAGCCTGGGCGACAGAGGGAGATTCTGACTCACAAAAATAGTAACAACAAAATGAACTTTTGGTTATATAACCATAATGCCAATGCAGACCCAAAAGATTAACAATAACTCTGTGTCATCTTATAATACTGTCATTATCCAAATTACATCAAATGTGTCAAAAATATTTATAGTTGATTTGTTTGAATCAGGATCCAAAGAGAATCTATACATTGGCTTTTTTTTTTCTTGTTGTAGAGACAGGGTCTCACTGTTGTCCAGGTTGGTCTCTAACTCCTGGGCTCGTGCAGTCCCTTCTGCCTTAGCGGAGTAGCTAGGATTACAGGCATGTACCACCACACTTGGGTCACATTGCACTTTGATATCTCTTAAATAACTTAATCTACAGTAGTCCACCTCTTCTTCCCTTTGTTTTTTTAAATGCCATCTATGCAGAAACAGGGTTATTTGTCCAGTGGAACATCCCACTCTCCTGATTTGTCAGTTTGCTTTGTCAGTGTCATTTAATTTCTTCCTCCATCCCTTGTATTTTCAGTTATTAAACCTCTGAAGGTTTGGTTGGATTCAGATTCCATTTTGGAGGAGTAAGCGTCCTTCCTAAGTGCTTCCTATTGTACCTGCACTGCTTGTCCCTCTGAGTTAAGCTGTGATTGAGAAGTGGGTTCAGATGGCCATAGCCTGACTCGCTTGGAAGTTTCCTCTCTCTTGGAAGTTTCCCCATCCACCTTTCTTTTTTTTTTTTTTGAGATTGGAGTCTCGCTCTGTCACCTAGGCTGGAGTGTAGTGGTGCAATCTCAGCTCACCGAAACCTCCGCCTCCCAGGCTCAAGTGATTCTCCTGCCTCAGCCTCCCGAGTAGCTGGGATTACAGGCACACGGCACCATGCCTGGCTAATTTTTGTATTTTTAGTAGAGATGGGGTTTCACCATACTGACCAGGCTGGTCTTGAACTCCTGACCTCAGATGATCCACTTGCCTCGGCCTCCCAAAGTGCTGGGATTACAGGCGTGAGCCACCACACCCGCACATCAACCTTTCAACTGACAGTTTGATCAAGATGAGTTTTGTCTGATTCAGTTATTTCATGAGGGGTTGCAAAAAGGTGATTTTGAAATTCTGTTATTTCTTCATTTATTAATTGGAATTCCTCAGTAAAAAGCTCATCAGCTGGGCACGGTGGCTCATGCCTGTAATCCTAGCACTTTGGGAGGCCTAGGTGGCAGATCATCTGAGCTAAGGAGTCTGAGACCAGCCTGGCTAACATGGCAAAACCTCATCTCTACTAAAAAATACAAAACTTAGGCCAGGCACAGTGGCTTACACCTATAATCCCAGCACTGTGGGAGGCTGAAGTGTGTGGATCACCTGAGCTCAGTAGTTCAATACCAGGCTGGCCAACATGGTGAAACCTTGTCTCTACTAAAAATACAAAAAATTAGCCGGGCGCGGTGGCTCAAGCCTGTAATCCCAGCACTTTGGGAGGCCGAGGCGGGTGGATCACGAGGTCAAGAGATCGAGACCATCCTGGTCAACATGGTGAAACCCCGTCTCTACTAAAAATACAAAAAATTAGCTGGGCATGGTGGCGCGTGCCTGTAGTCCCAGCTGCTCAGGAGGCTGAGGCAGGAGCCTGTAATCCTAGCTACTCAGGAAGGTTGCAGTGAGCCGGGATGGCCCCATTGCACTCCAACCTGGGTGACAGAGCAAGACTCCATCTCAAAAAAAAAAAAAAAATACAAAAGTTAGCTGAGCATGGTGGTGCAAGCCTGTGGTCCCAGCTACTCAGGAGGCTGAGGCACAAGAATCATTAGAGCCAGGGAGGCGGAGGTTGCAGGGAGCTGAGATCGCACCACTGCACTCCAGCCTGGGCAACACAGCAAGACTGTCTCAATAAATAAATAAATAAAAATAAAAATTCATCAAGGCTATTTGGTTACCCTGATTACCCTGAAACGTGACTTATATAGGAAAGGCAGGATAAATGCTTAATTTTCCCCTTTAATTAGCCGTTTTGAGAGTAAACTGATATAATACTTTCCCTTGGTTAGTTAGCCACATTGTTTCTTCATGGGACATACATACAGAGGGCCTGTGGGAAGCAGGGGTAGAGCAATATAGGTACTGTGGTTGTGGGGTTGGCCTTTCTAATGCAGATCAGTAAACAGATGTGAAGCAAGGAAAAATGGAGTACAGCATCTGCAGCAATTAGGATGTCAGCTGCATGTCTAATACCACTAAAAACTGTCACCAGGTTCAGTGGCTCATGCCTATAATCTCAGTATTTTGGGAGGCTGAGGCAGGAGGATCGCTTGAGGCCAGGAGTTAGAGATCAGCCTGGGTAACATAGTGAGACCCCATCTCCACAAAAAATAAAACTAACTGGGCATGGTGGTGCATGCCTATAGTACAAACTACTCAGGCAGCTGAGGCAGGAGGACCACTTGAGCCCAGGAGTTCGAGGCTGCATAAGCAATGATGGTGCCTCAGCCTGGGTAACAGAGTGAGACTCTTGTCTCTAAATAAATGAACATCGCACATCTTACAAAGTTTTGCTGACAGTTTTATTTACCAGAAATTGTGGAATACAGAGAAATGACGCTCTGAATGTCTGATCCATGACCTGAAGCAGGAGCATTGGAGAACAAACTTCTCAAACACCAAACTGAGGAAGGAAGTGGCTTTTTCTTCAGCCGGGAGCTGCGCGGGGCTACAGCCTCATTCACTGAGCTCCCCAAGCTGCAGCTTCTCTCCCCTTTTATAGGCTTACAATGCTAAAGGAGAAACTGTGGTGGAACTATGTCAGTGTCCATTTGCTGGACGTCCAAACTTACGATCTTTTGGCTTCATTGATTTGCTAATTCATATGCAGCGTGAGTGGGGACTGTCAGGGGAGGGGGCTTACAGAGACAAGACAAAAGCAACAAGCTGGCTGTTGGCAGAGGTGTTTCCAGGAGGGAGCCTGGTCCATGGAGACATGGGGGTGTGAACCAGTGCCAGGCTCCAGCTGGCAGGGATAACATTGATTTTCGGCTCTTTCAAGGTTAACCGATAGCAGAGACGCTGGGAACAAAAAAGGAATCATTTTCCCAGCTCTTTGGTATTCTATTTCATTTTTTTTTTTCTTCTTCACCCTCCTTTCCATCTGGAAGGGGGAAGGAGAGGGAGGAGATGAAATTGAAGGATGTGAGGGGGTCTCCTATCTCAGAACCACTGCCTGGTAGAAATAGAAGTAGCGGGAGGCTTGAGAGAGAGACACCACCTTCCTGGCGAGGTGTGATGCCTCAGATCTGTAATCCTAGCACTTTGGGAGACAGAGGCAGGATGATCAAATTTAAGGGCAGCCTGGGCAACATAGTGAGACCCCATGTCTAAAAAATTTAAAAATTAGGCCGGACATGGTGACTCACGCCTGTAATCCCAGCACTTTGGGAGGCCGAGGCGGGCACATCATGAGGTCAGGAGATTGAGACCATCCTGGCTAACATGGTGAAACCCCATCTCTACTAAAAATACAAAAAATTAGCTGGGTGTGGTGGCACGCTCCTGTAGTCCCAGCTACTTGGGAGGCTGAGGCAGGAGAATCGCTTGAACCCAGGAAGCGAAGGTTTCAGTGAGCCGAGATCACACTACTGTACTCCAGCCTGGGTGACAGAGTGAGACTCTGTCTCAAAAAAAATTTTTTTTTAATTAGCCAGGAGGGCAGGCTTGCAAAAAAAAAAAAAAAAAATTAGCCAGGCACGGTAATGCACACCTATAGTCCTAGCTATGTGGGAGAATGGCTTGATCACTTTGAGCCTAGGAGTTCGAGGCAGTGGTGAGCTATGATTGTACCACTGCATGCCAATCTAAGTGACAGAGACCTCATCTCCAAAAAACGAAACCAAAACAAAAAACCTTCAAAAAACAATCTTGACCTTTCCTTCTCACTCTTCATAGAGCCATGGAATCAGAAGCCCATGCCTTCCAGGTGATTTGTAATACGTTCAAGTTTGAAAACCAGGGTCAGAACTTTTTTTTTTTTTCTTTTTTTCTTTTTTTTTTTTTTTGAGACGGAGTTTCACTCTTGTTACCCAGGCTGGAGTGCAATGGCGCGATCTCGGCTCACCGCAACCTCCACCTCCTGGGTTCAGGCAATTCTCCTGCCTCAGCCTCCTGAGTAGCTGGGACTACAGGCACGCGCCACCATGCCCAGCTAATTTAT
>NW_022437128.1:693253-702949 GCF_009761245.1 Sapajus apella | reverse complement strand
ATATCCTGGGTTCAGGCAATTCTCCTGCCTCAGCCTCCTGAGTAGCTGGGACTACAGGCACGCGCCACCATGCCCAGCTAATTTTTTTTTTGTGGTTTTAGTAGAGACGGGGTTTCACCGTGTTGACCAGGATGGTCTCGACAGGGTCAGAACTTTTAAACCAGTGCTAGTGTCCAACTAAAATGAATGATATGTACATCAAGGTTGCAGAATGAGTTGAAGAACCTTTTATCCCCAGCTTTTTTTTTCTTTAAATACACAGAGAAGATTGAGAGAAGTGGCAGGAGACTGAAAAAGGAAAAAGCTTGTTTGTACCAATGGGACAAAGTAGGCTGACTCTGGGCATGCTACCTATGAGTTAGCCCTACTCTGTAAGGAAATTATTTTTCTTTTTTTTTTGAGATGGAGTCTTGCTCTGTCGCCAAGGCCGGAGTGCAGTGGCACGATCTCACCTCACTGCAACCTCTGCCTCCCAGGTTCACGTGATTCTCCTGCCTCAGCCTCCTGAGTAGCTAGGACTACAGGCGCACACCACCACACCCAGCTAATTTTTGTATTTTTAGTAGACATGGGGTTTCAAGATGTTGGCCAGGATAGTCTCCATCTCTTGAGCTCGTGATCCACCCACCTCAGCCTCCCAAAGTGCTGGGTTACAGGTGTGAGCCACCACGCCCAGCCTGGAAATATGTTTTAAAAATAAGTTGTTTAAAAACTGGGGCAAGTTGCCTGGGTGTGGAGGCTCACGCCTATAATCCTAGTACTTTGGGAGGCTGAAGTGGGCGGATCACTTGAGGTCAGGAGTTTGAGACCAGCCTGGCTAACAGGGTGAAACACTGTCTTTACTAAAAATACAAAAATTTAGCCGAGAGTGTTGGCAGGTGGTTGTAATCCCAGCTACTTGAGAGGCTGAGGTAGGAGAATCGCTTGAACCTGGGAGGCAGAGGTTTCAGTGGGCCAAGATCATGCCAATACCCTCCAGCCTGGGTGACAAAGTTGAGACTCTGCCTCAAAAACAAACAAACAAATCGGGGCAAGTGGTGTCAATCTAAAATATAATAATTAAAAAGGTCAGAATCTAGACTGGGCGCGGTGGCTCATGACTATAATCCCAGCACTTTGGGAAGCCAAGGCAGGTGGATCACCTGAGGTCAGGAGTTCAAGACCAGCCTGGTCAAATGGTGAAACCCTGTCTCTACTAAAAATAAAAAAATTAGCTGGACGTGGTGGCCCACACATGTAGTCTCAGCAACTCAAGAGACTGAGGTAGGAGAATTGCTTGAACTTGGGAAGCTGAGGTTGCAGTGAGGCAAGATCACACCACTGCGCTCCAGCCTGAGCAAGATTCCATCTCAAAGGGAAAAAAAGGGTCAGAATCTAGTGTTGTTATCTTTGTTTTAGAGATGGAGTCTCGTTACGCTGCCCAGGTTAGATTCAGACTCCTAGGCTCAAGGGATCCTCCTGCCTCAGCCTCCTAGAGTAGCAGGGACTGCAGGCATGTACCACTGTGCCAGGCTTAGGATCTAGTTTAAGAAGTTTATCCAAGTGCAAATGTTGAGGAAGTGGTCCACCTAGAGGCACAGATTCCAAAGAATAGAAGTCTCTTCCAAAGTGCAGAAGTTTGAGATCATTTATATAGACATAAAGTTTACGGAAGCTTAGCAGAGTTTCAACATCGTTCTATAGTAAGGCTTATTGCACAGTTACAATGATCTGATTAGTCAATTTGTGTTCTTTCTTTTCTTGGGGAAAGATATTTTTCACATTCCACACTGACGATGCAATAGTCATAGGTCTTCGGTGCCATATGTTCTGAGTCAAGTGCAGGACAATAAAGGAGGCAGTTAATCTACAACAAAGATCAGTGATTGGAAAGGAGGTCTCATTACAGAACAAGAGCAATGAGAAAGAGAGTTATAAGAAGCAGAATTGCAAACGTGCTACATGACTCAGTCTCCAAGGTTTAACTTCCCCCTTGGCATAAACTTATCGAGTACTGAAGTTTTGTGTTCTTTTTACAGTGGACTTTGCAAATCACAGCCTGGTGAGTGCCCGCTGGATTAGCAGCCAAATTCTAGCATGAAACCCCTTCCCCAACACCCTCTTTTACCTTGCATGGGCCCTTCTTCCCTTCACATATTCATCCCCACTCCCAGCTCCTTTGCTTAGGATAAAACCAGCTCAGGCTCTCCCTGTCTTCTCAGCTATCCCTTAAACAATGGAAAGAGACAGTAACAACAAACACTGACTGAACAGCAAATGTCAGGGACCAGGGACCATTATACATTTTCGCTAATGTTATCTTTCCAACCAAAAGTCATTACAAGAAGGGAATAGGAAAAAGTCAGTTTTTGGTTTTTTTTTTTTTTTTTTTTTTTTTTGAGACAGGGGCTTATTCTGTCACCCAGGCTGGGGTAGAGTAGCATGATCACAGCTCACTGCAGCCTTGACCACCTGGGTTCAAGCAATCCTCCCACCTCAGCCTCCTGGGTAGGTGGGACGACAGGCACATGCCACCAAGCCCAGCAAATATTTTTATTTTTGTAGAGACAGGGTCCCACTATGTTGCCCAGGTTGGTCTTGAATTCCTAGGGTCAAGTGATCCTCCACCTCCCCACCGACTCAGCCTCCCAAAGTGCTGGAATTACAGGCGTGACCCACCCATGGCCGTCTAACAATTTTTGTCCAAAAAAGGATTGGGAAGGAAGATCAAAGCAAAGGCTTTGACATCTTTTCAACAACAACAACAACAAAACACAGTAGACTCAAATTATCACAACAGAAGTACAGGTCTTCCTTTTCCTGATATTCTGGATTTTTTAAATTAATTTATTTATTGTTTGGAGACAGCATCTTGCTCTGTTGCCCAGGCTGGAGTGCAGTGGCATGATCTCAACTCACTGCAACCTCCACCTCTCAGATTCAAGTGATTCTCCTGCCTCAGCCTCCCGAGTAGCTGGGATTACGGGCGCCAGCCACCATGCCCGGTTAATTTTTTCTATTTTTAGCAGAGACAGAGTTTCACCATGTTGGCCAGGCTGGTCTCAAACTCCTGACTTCAGGTGATTCACCCACCTCAGCCTCCCAAAGTGCTGGGATTACAGGCATGAGCCACCGAGCCCTGCCTGAAGATGGGGTGATTTTACCATGTTGGCCAGGCTGGCCTCAAACTCCTGACCTCAAAGTGATCTGCCCGACTCGGACTCCCAAAGTGATGGGATTGTAGGCGTGAGCCACCGCACCTGGCCTAGGATATATTTCTTTTTTTTTTGAGATGGAGTCTTGCTCTGTCACCCAGGCTGGAATGCAGTGGCACAATCTCGGCTCACTGCAACCTCCGCCTCCTGGGTTCAAGAAATTTTCTGCCTCAGCCTCCCAAGTAGCTGGGATTACATGTGCCAGCCACCACAACTGGCTAATTTTTGTATTCCTTAAAACATCTTTCTTAGTTGGCAGGAAAGTAAGAGAAATTCTCAAAAACAATAAATACGGCCGGGCGCGGTGGCTCACGCCTGTAATCCCAGCACTTTGGGAGGCCGAGGCGGGTGGATCACGAGGTCAAGAGATCGAGACCATCCTGGTCAAAATGGTGAAACCCCGTCTCTACTAAAAATACAAAAATTCAGCTGGGCATGGTGGCGTGTGCCTGTAATCCCAGCTACTCAGGAGGCTGAGGCAGGAGAATTGCCTGAACCCAGGAGGCAGAGGTTGCAGTGAGCCGAGATCGCGCCATTGCACTCCAGCCTGGGTAACAAGAGCAAAACTCCGTCTCAAAAAAAAAAAAAAAAAAACAAAAAAAAAACAATAAATAATAGTGATAAAAAATAAATAAATTTTAGCCAGGCACAGTGGCTCACACCTGTAATCCAGCACTTTGGGAGGCCAAAGTGGGCAGATCACCTGAGGTTGGGAGTTCAAGACCAGCCTGACCAACATGGTGAAAACCTGTCTCTACTAAAACTACAAAATTAGCCAGGCATGGTGACGCATGCCTGTAATCCCAGCTACTCAGAGGCTGAGGCATGAGAATTACTTGAACCAGGGAGGTGGATGGTACAGTGAGTCAAAATTGTGCCACTGCACTCCAGCTTGGAGAACAGAGCAAGACACTGTCTCAAAAAAAAAAAAAAAAAAAAAGAACAAAACATGCCTTTCTCTTCATTTCTCCAAAATTTGGAAACTATGAGTACTATTAATTTATGGCAAAATAGTTATTTGGGTAAATTCAGTAAGAATCTGTTTTATTTTGTAACAGGACACAATTAGTACACAATTAGATACAATTATTTTACCACAGTTTTGACTAGAATCACATATTTTCCAATATTTCCAGAGTGCTTTGAGGAACTGAGGTCTACTATTTTATTTTTATTGTGGCAAGGTCTCACTCTGTTGCCCAAACTAAAAGTGTGGTGGTGCAATCATAGCTCACTGGAGCCTCAACTTGCCAGGATCAGGTGATTCTCCCACCTCAGCTTCCCAAAGAGCTGGGATTACAGGCGTGAGCCACCGGGCTCAGCCGCTACATGATAGGCCTAGAAACCTCAAGGTATTTTGTGACCTTGAGAAGAAAGGAATTCACCCAATTTGTATCGGTATGACAGGCACAGTCTGAAAAATCCTTGGCTTGGTTTCTTAGCCTCAAGAGGCTTTTGAAAATCTAATGCAAAATTCAACCTATAGAGCCAATCACTATTCTTATTGTATTTTATGCAAATAATCAAGCCACGTATAATAACTTACTTTACAAGTAAATTTGTTCTAGTAAAATTCATCCTTGGTAAAAATCAAGAACAGGAGAGAGAAAAAAAATTGCTTCAGAAGAAAACTATAGTATACCCTGTGGGTTTTTTGTTTTTTATTGGTTAGTTTTTACTGTTTGTTTTGGTTTTGTTTGGCATATGAAAATTTATTACTACAGTGTTTTCACCATTAAAATTTATGATCTTGGTCTTTCCTTCTTGCCTTTGTATAGAGGCAAAAGAGAGACATTGGCTACTTTGACAACCTTAAAGAGGACTCCAGGAATATCACCAACAGCATGACCTTTGCGACCAAATCCAGCAACCAGAACTTCATCATTTTCCTCAATAAAGTTCAAGCAACCATCATTGGGTACAAAGGCTGTGATTTTCTTGCCATTCTTGATCAGCTGGACCCTGACACACTTCCTAACGGCAGAATTTGGCTGCTTGGCTTCAACTCCTACTTTTTCTAGCACGATTCCTTTTGCATGAGCAGCACCTCCAAAAGGGCTGGCCTTCAGTGCTGTGCTCAAATGGGCTTTCTTGTGCTGTTTATCATGCCACTTCTGGTCTCGTAGGTGGCTGCAGACCTTCCTAGCAGTAGGAAGTCCACGACACTTGCCCATCCTGCCGGAGTCAGGGGCTTGAACAAAAAAGAGCGCTTTTTTTTTTTTTTTTTTAAACAGTTTCACTCTGTCGCCCAGGCTGGAGTGCAGTGGCTGGATCTCCCTCCTCAGCCTCCCAAATAGCTGGGATTACAGGCGCCCACCACCATGCCCAGCTAATTTTTGTATTTTTAGTAGAGACCGGTTTTCACCATGTTGGTCAGGTCATGAACTCCTGACCTCAGGTGAGCCACCTGCCTTGGGCTCCCAAATTGCTAGGATTACAGGCGTGAGCCACGCAGGCTAGAGTTCAGTGGCATGATCTCAACTCACTGCAGCCTCTGCCTCTGCCTCCCGAGTAATCCCTAGCTGGGATCACAGGTGCACACCACCACACCTGGCTAATTTTTGTATTTTTAGTAGAGATGGCGTTTCACCATGTTGGCCAGGCTGGTCTCAAACTCAAGTGATTCACCTGCCTCAGCCTCCCAAAGTGCTGGGATTACAGGTGTGAGCCACCATGCCTGGGTGGTTTGTAGCTCTTTTATCTTTTCAACTATCTTATTTAGGAATTAAATGGGAGGCAGGTTTGCCTGATGTAGTTCCCAGCTTGACTTTTCCTTTGGCTTAGTGATTTTGGGGTCCCAAGATTTATTTTCCTTTCACAACCTGTTATTGAATTCTAGTCTTGTTCATTGTTTTTTACTTTTTATTATTCTCCTACAATTTGAACTAAATCTTTAATAATTTCCTGGCTACAACAGGTCTCTAAAGTAGGACCGGGTTTTAATTTTCTTCAAGATATTTTTAGTTGACTCTTCAATGGAATATGTTTTGTTTGTTTGTTCTAATTCTGGCATACAAATTTTCTTTTGGATTATAAGCCTTGTCTGCATGCAGTGGCTCACACCTATAATTTTAGCACTCTGGGAGGCTGAGGCGGGTGGATCACCTGAGGTCAGGCGTTTGAGACCAGCCCGGTCAACATAGTGAAACCCTGTCTCTACTAAAAATACAACAATTAGGAACAGGCACCAAGGCTTACACCTTGTAATCCCAGCACTTTGAGATTACAGCACCACTGTGCTCCAGCCTGGGCAATAGAGCAAGACTTAGTCTCAGGGGAAAAAAAACAAACAAACGATTAGCTGGGTTGGTGGCACATGCCTGTAATCCCAACTACTCAGGGGGCTGAGTCAGGAGAATCGATTGAACCCAGAGGTGGAGGTTGCAGTGAACCAAGATCACACCACTGCACACCAGCCTGAGTGACATAGCAAGACTCTGTCTCAAAAAAAAGGAGGAAAACAAAGTATTTTAAGTCTTACATACATTATATTTTTACTATGCATCTCTCGTTTTTCAAATTAAAAAGTGACATCAGCTATAGATCAATGACTTTGACAGAATTATCTGGACATGAGTTTTCTTGGCACTCAAAGTGTTATCATTAATTACTTCAAGAAAGATTGATTTTTTATCAAAAGAGGGAAATTAGAAAAGAACTTTTGCTGGGTGCAGTGGCTCATGTCTGTAATCCCAGCACTTTGGGAGGCCAAGGCGGGTGGATTATCTGAAGTCAGGAGTTCGAGACCAGCCTGACCAACATGGTGAAACCCTGTCTCAAGACAAGAGCAAAACTCCAACTCGAAAACAAACAAGCAAGCAAATAAACAAAATCTGCTTGTGGCTGGTCGCAGTGGCTCACACCTGTAATCCCAGCACTTTGGGAGGCTGAGGCAGGAGGACTGCTTGAGCCCAGGAGTTCAAGGCCAGCCTGGGCAACATGGCAAAAGCCCATCTCTACAAAAAATACAAAAATTAGCTGTGTGTGGTGGTGTGTGCCTGTAGTCCAAGCTCCTTGGAGGCTGAGGAGGGAGGATCAATTGAGCCTGGGAGGTTGAGGCTGGAGTGAGCCAGGAATGTGCCACTGCACTCCAGCCTGTGTGACAGAGTTCAAGTCTCAAAAAAATAAAAATAGTCATCATTTTGAAAACTCCAATGAAATAATTCACTCAGGCCGGGCGCGGTGGCTCACGCCTGTAATCCCAGCACTTTGGGAGGCCAAGGCGGGTGGATCACGAGGTCAAGAGATCGAGACCATCCTGGTCAACATGGTGAAACCCCGTCTCTACTAAAAATACAAAAAATTAGCTGGGCATGGTGGCGCGTGCCTGTAATCCCAGCTACTCAGGAGGCTGAGGCAGGAGAATTGCCTGAACCCAGGAGGCGGAGGTTGCGGTGAGCCGAGACCGGGCCATTGCACTCCAGCCTGGGTAACAAGAGCGAAACTCCGTCTCAAAAAAAAAAAAAGAAATAATTCACTCAGGAAAAGGTCATCAATGGATGCTAAAATGATTAGGTAAAAAAAGGCTGGCCAGGGGCAGTGGCTTATGCCTGTAATCCCAGTACTTTGGAAGGCCAAGGCGGGCAGATCACTTGAGCCCAGGAGTTTGAGACCAGCCTAGGCAACATGGCAAGACCCCATCTCTACAAAAAATTTAAAAATTACCTGGGGTGGTGGCCCATACCTGCAGTCCCAGCTACATGGGAGGCTGAGGTGGAAGGATCACTTGAGCCCAAGAGGTGGAGGCTGTAGTGAGCCAAGACCGCACCACTGCACTCAAACCTGGGCAACACAGCAAGACCCTGTCTCAAAAACAAACAAACAAACAAGAAACAGCATGCTAGGTCAAATACTTTTATAATTTTTTTAAATTAGAGTTAAAAAAAGGTTGATGAGTTTGTGTTTCACGAAAAACCCTCAAACTGTTTTAAACTGTTTTTCCTCTACTTTCTCATTCTCTTCCCCCAGCCCCACCCTTCATACACTTTTTTTTTTTTTTTTTGAGACAGAGTCTCACTCTGCCAACCAGGCTGGAGAGCAGTAGTGCAATCTCAGCCCACTGCAACCTCTGCCACCCGAGTTCAAGTGATTCTCCTGCCTCAGCCTCTGAAAAGTAGCTGGGACTACAGGTGTCCGCCACCATACCTGCCTAATGTTTGTATTTTTAGTAGACGGGTTTTCTCCATGTTGGCCAGGCTGGTCTCACTCCTGACCTCAAATGATCCACCCTCCTCAGCCTCCCAAAGTGCTGGGATTACAGGCATGAGCCACCGCACATGGCAACACACCTCTTTTAAAGACAGGGTTACTCTGTCACCCAGCCTAGAGTACAGTGGTGCAATCATAGCTCACTTCAGTCTTGACCTGTCAGACTCAAGCAATCCTTCCACCTCAGCCTCCCGAGTGTTAGAACCACAGGCAGGTGCCATCACACCTGCTAATTTTTGTAGTTTTTGAAGACATGAGGTCTTGACATGTTGCCCAGGCTGGTCCCAAACTCCTGGGCTCAAGCAATCCACCAGCCTTCCAAAGCGCTAGGACTACGGGTGTGAGTCATGGCGCCTGGGCGAATGTTAAGTGATATTAGGGAATTAAATTTACTTTTCTCAGGTATAATGATATTACAAATATGCAGATGAACATCCTTATTTTTTGGTGATGCATGCTCAAGTTGGAAGGGATAAAATGTCGTAATCTCTGTAATATACTTTGAAGTGATCCTGTCAAATACAAGTACACACACATGCTAATATAATTGCTTGCCAGTTTTCTTTTTCTTTCTTCTTTTTAGAGACAGGATCTTGGTCTGTCACACAGGCTAGAGAGCAGTGAGTGGCACAATCATGACTTACTGCAGCCTCAACCTTCTGGGCTCAAGCAATCCTCCCACCTCAGCCTCCCAAGTAACTGGGACTATAGGTGCATGCCACCATGCCCAGTGAATTGCTTAATTTTGTAGAGACGTGGTCTCTGCCCAGGCTGGTCTCAACTACTGCCCTCAAGCAATCCTTCCGCCTTGGGCTGGGATTACAGACATTAGCCACCGCACCCAACCAAAACTTTTAAACGTTTTTTTTTGTTTGTTTTATTTTATGACAGTTCCTCAGCCTCTTTCAGAGGAAATCAACCCAGCGTGGAGTACAGTTATTCCCTGTGTGACACTAGGAGATGGGCCTTGCTCCCCGTTTCGAGGTGGTACCAGCTTATGCTGCAAGGCTCTTTGACGAGGGCTACCCCTGCCAGTTTATTATCTGCCATCAGCAAATAACTGGGGGTTATCAGCTAACATCTTTATCTTCACTACATTCTTTAGAATTTAAGACACACGACAACCAGCCTAGAATGTGACCCACTTCCACCTGAGGTTCACCCAACTGGGGGCAATAAAGTTTAACATTTTAAGAGTCACCAGGTACTTTAACCCTTAGGATAATTTGTTTCTTTATTTTCCAAAGACTTTTGGAAAATAACACAACAATTAAGAAAAAAAAAAAAAAAAAAA
>NW_022437128.1:689169-693153 GCF_009761245.1 Sapajus apella | reverse complement strand
CCAGCTACTCAGGAGGTTGAGGCAGAATTGCCTGAACCCAGGAGGCGAAGGCTGCGGTGAGCCGAGATCGTGCCATTGCACTCCAGCCTGGGTAACAAGAGTGAAACTCCGTCTCAAAAACGAAAAAAAAAAAATTGGGAAAGAATACTAATGAAAAAGGAAGTACTACAATAAACAGATGGGCCTGAGATGCCAAAAACCAGGTACTCCTGTATGCCATTGGGCAGAGCTCATGATGGCTCTGTGGCTGTTCTGGCTGCATGTAACAAGCAAAGCAGGCTGGGCACAGTGGCTCACACCTGTAATTCCAGCATTTTGTGAGGCCAAGGCAGGCAGATCACAAGGTCAGGAGTTCGAGACCAGCCTGACCAACATAGTGAAACTCTGTCTCTACTAAAAATACAAAAAAATTAACCGGACATGGTAGCACACGTCTATAATCCCAGCTACTCAGGAGGCAGAGGCAGGAGAATCACTTAAACCTGGGAGGTGGAGGTTGCAGTGAGCCGACATCATGCCACTGCACTCCAGCCTGGGTAACAGAGTGAGACTCTGTCTCAAAAAACAAAGAAAGCAGCTCTGGAGTTGGAGCATCTCATTCCATCCTTCAAATTTCAAAACTTCCTTTTCATATCACCTCTGATTTCTTTGCTCTGCATCATGGATTATTTCTCCTTCCAATTCACTAATTCTTCATTTAGTTGGTCTACTGTTTATCTTGCTTATTGTGTATCTTTTAGAGATGGGGATCTTGCTATATTGCCCAGGCTGGTCTGGAACTCCTGGACTCAGGTGATCCTCCCATCTTGGCCTCCCAAAGTGCTGGGATTACAGGCATGAGCTTTACTACCCCCAAGCCATGTTTTTAAGATACTAATATTTCAGATGTGCAAAAATACGGGAGGCCGGGCACATTACGCATGTACACATACTAGTACGTAATGTTTATATACTACCATGTGATGTAAACAAATGTTAATGTTACATACCACCAGTATGTAAAATTACATGCTACCAGTTGCTGGTTTTGGTTAGTTTGTTTTTTTTTTTTTTTAAAGACAGTCTTGTTCTGTCACCAGGCTGGAGTGCAGTGGCGCAATCTCGGCTGCTCACTGCAACCTCTGCTTCCTGGTTCAAGCTATTCCTCTTCCTCAGTCTCCTGAGTAGCTGGGACCGTAGGTGCACACCACCATGCCTGGCTAACTTTTTTTTTTTTAGTAGAGATGGGGTTTCACCATGTTGGCCAGGATGGTCTCCATCTCCTGACCTCCTGATCCACCCACCTCAGCCTCCCAAAGTCCTGGGATTACAGGCTTGAGCCAACACGCCTGGCTGGTTTTGGTTTTTTTGAGACAGAGTCTTGCTCTGTTGCCCAGGCTGGAGTGCAGTGGCACAATCTCGGCTCACTGCAACCTCCACTTCCCAGGTTCAGGCGATTCTCCTGCCTCAGTCACCAGAGTAGCAGGGATTACAGACTTGCACCACCACCCTTGGCTAATTTTTGTATTTTTAGTAGAGACGGGGTTTCACCATGTTAGCCAGGTTGGTCTCGAACTCCTGGCCTCAAGTGATCTGCCTGCTCCAGCTTCCCAAAGTGCTAGGATTACAGGCGTGAGCCACTGTGCCCTGCCCCAAAATAGTTCAAAAAATTACGCCGGGCGCAGTGGCTCACGCTTGTAATCCCAGCACTTTGGGAGGCTGAGGCGGGTGGATCATGAGGTCAAGAGATCGAGACCATCCTGGTCAACATGGTGAAACCCCGTCTCTACTAAAAATACAAAAATTAGCTGGGCATGGTAGCGCATGCCTGTAGTCCCAGCTACTTGGGAGGCTGAGGCAGAAGAATTGCTTGAACCTGGGAGGCGGAGGTTGCGGTGAGCCGAGATCGCGCCATTGCACTCCAGCCTGGGTAACAAGAGCAAAACTCCGTCTCAAAAAAAAAAAAAAAAAAAAAATTACATGTGTGCGCATATATATATATATATGTACACACACACATATATGCATTTTTGTTTTTGTTGTTGAGACAGTCTTGCTGTCACTAGGCACCAGGCTGGAGTGCAGGGGCACAATCTCGGCTCACTGCAACCTCTGCCTCCCGGGTTCAAGCAATTCTCCTGCCTCAGCCTCCCTAGTAGCTGGGACTACAGGAACATGCCACCATACTCAGCTAATTTTTGTATTTTATTTTTTATTTTTCAAAAAATAAAGAGAGAAAGAAAAATAAAGAATGAAAGAGAGGAAGAGGAAGAGGGAGAGAGAACAGAAGTGTTGCTTTACTGCCCAAGCTAGAATGCAGTCTAAAAATGGGTATTGAAAACCTCTTTTATACCAATAATTGTGCTTAATGGAGACAGAAAAAAATGAGGGAAGAAAATAACAAACAAGCAGCCAACCTTTTATTTTTTAGTAGAGACGGGATTTCACCATGTTGTGCAGATGGTCTTGATCTCTTGACCTTGTGAGCCACCCACCTTGGCCTCCCAAAGTGCTGGGATTACAGGTGTGAGCTGTAGCACCCGGACAATAATATATATTTTTTTAAGAGACGAGGTCTCGCTACATTGCCCAGGCTGGAGTGCAGTGGCTATTCACAGGCACAAACACACTACTAGTGATCAGCATGGGAGTTTTGACCTGCTCCGTTTCTGACCTGGGCCGGTTCACCCCTCCTTAGGCAACCTGGTGGTCCCCCACTCCCAGGACATCACCATATTGATGTCGAACTTAGTGCGGACACCCGATCAGCATAGCGCACTACAGCCCAGAACTTCTGGGCTCAAGCGATCCTCCCACCTCAGCCACCAAAGTAGCTGGGACTATAGGCACACGCCACCACGACCGGCCCAGAACAGTTTTTAAGATTATTTCTGGGCCCTAGAATTTCCTCACAGCCCAACTGATACAAATTCCGATCTGTGAGTTGTTGGTGCAGGTTTGGGTGTACCCCTAAAGCCTGACACTGTGACCCTGGCCAATGGGCAAACTTTACTCCCTGAACATTGACAAGAGAGCTCCAAGCAGCTCCTGGCTTTCTGTAGTGTGGCCAGGGTGGAGGGTAGATGAGGTCAGACAATGACAGAGCTAGCTAGATGGGGAGAACTTGCTGGGTGGTCCTTGTAAGATGGAGGCTTTTACTGAGTGAAATGGGAGGTATTGCAGGATCTTCAGAAGAGAAACATGACCTGACTCCTGATTTGGAAGGAACCTTCTGGCTGCTGTGTAGAGAGGCTGTAACAGGGCAAAGTGGAAGCCACGACACCAGGTGGGACAGTTGCAGGTGAGAGCCAAAGGTGGCTCCCACCAGGATGGCATAGCAGTAGAGGTGTGAGACACAGATCCTGATGTCATTTCTAAGGTAGAGACAGCATGATTTGTTGACAAATTAGATGTAGCATGTAAAAATAGGAAAGGAGTCAGGCAGATTCCAAAGGTCAGGACTAAACAATGGGCAGATGGCAGTGTCACCTGGAGGACCAGCACACTGGCCAGTGCGTAAGGATTCCAAGGATTCCTGTCTCCTATTCCAGTAGGGAGATAGGATGAGGCCAGGCCTTAGGAGGCTCACTGCCTGCAGTACCTAAAGTAGCAGCTGCTCTTAGAGTAACTGTAAGCCAGGCAGGTCAGCTTGAAGGGCCCGGAAGCGAGACTGTCTAAAAATCTCTCATGCAGCCAGGTGCAGTGGCTTACTGGGAGGCAAGGTGGGTGGATCTCCTGTGGTCAGGAGTTCAGGACCAGCCAGGCCAACATGGTGAAATCGTCTCTCTACTAAAAATACAAAAATTAGCTGGGTGAGGTGACAGGTACCTGTAATACCAGCTACTCGGGAGGCTGAGGCAGGCGAATCGCTTAAACCCAAGAGGTAGAGGTTACAGCGAGTCAAGATTGCACCATTGCACTCCAGCCTTGGCAACAAAGGTGAAACTCTGCCTCAAAAAAAAAAAAAAACAACCAAAAACCTCAATTGTCAAAAATGTCTACTCT
>NW_022437128.1:674820-688769 GCF_009761245.1 Sapajus apella | reverse complement strand
TAGTAGAGATGGGGTTTCACCATGTTGGCCAGGATGGTCTCCATCTCCTGACCTCCTGATCCACCCACCTCAGCCTCCCAAAGTCCTGGGATTACAGGCTTGAGCCAACACGCCTGGCTGGTTTTGGTTTTTTTGAGACAGAGTCTTGCTCTGTTGCCCAGGCTGGAGTGCAGTGGCACAATCTCGGCTCACTGCAACCTCCACTTCCCAGGTTCAGGCGATTCTCCTGCCTCAGTCACCAGAGTAGCAGGGATTACAGACTTGCACCACCACCCTTGGCTAATTTTTGTATTTTTAGTAGAGACGGGGTTTCACCATGTTAGCCAGGTTGGTCTCGAACTCCTGGCCTCAAGTGATCTGCCTGCTCCAGCTTCCCAAAGTGCTAGGATTACAGGCGTGAGCCACTGTGCCCTGCCCCAAAATAGTTCAAAAAATTACGCCGGGCGCAGTGGCTCACGCTTGTAATCCCAGCACTTTGGGAGGCTGAGGCCGGTGGATCATGAGGTCAAGAGATCGAGACCATCCTGGTCAACATGGTGAAACCCCATCTCTACTAAAAATACAAAAATTAGCTGGGCATGGTGGCGCATGCCTGTAGTCCCAGCTACTTGGGAGGCTGAGGCAGAAGAATTGCTTGAACCTGGGAGGCGGAGGTTGCGGTGAGCCGAGATCGCGCCATTGCACTCCAGCCTGGGTAACAAGAGCAAAACTCCGTCTCAAAAAAAAAAAAAAAAAAAAAATTACATGTGTGCGCATATATATATATATATGTACACACACACATATATGCATTTTTGTTTTTGTTGTTGAGACAGTCTTGCTGTCACTAGGCACCAGGCTGGAGTGCAGGGGCACAATCTCGGCTCACTGCAACCTCTGCCTCCCGGGTTCAAGCAATTCTCCTGCCTCAGCCTCCCTAGTAGCTGGGACTACAGGAACATGCCACCATACTCAGCTAATTTTTGTATTTTATTTTTTATTTTTCAAAAAAGAAAGAGAGAAAGAAAAATAAAGAATGAAAGAGAGGAAGAAAGAGGAAGAGGGAGAGAGAACAGAAGTGTTGCTTTACTGCCCAGGCTAGAATGCAGTCTAAAAATGGGTATTGAAAACCTCTTTTATACCAATAATTGTGCTTAATGGAGACAGAAAAAAATGAGGGAAGAAAATAACAAGCAGCCAACCTTTTATTTTTTAGTAGAGACGGGATTTCACCATGTTGTGCAGATGGTCTTGATCTCTTAACCTTGTGAGCCACCCACCTTGGCCTCCCAAAGTGCTGGGATTACAGGTGTGAGCTGTAGCACCCGGACAATAATATATATTTTTTTAAGAGACGAGGTCTCGCTACATTGCCCAGGCTGGAGTGCAGTGGCTATTCACAGGCACAAACACACTACTAGTGATCAGCATGGGAGTTTTGACCTGCTCCGTTTCTGACCTGGGCCGGTTCACCCCTCCTTAGGCAACCTGGTGGTCCCCCACTCCCAGGAGATCACCATATTGATGTCGAACTTAGTGCGGACACCCGATCAGCATAGTGCACTACAGCCCAGAACTTCTGGGCTCAAGCGATCCTCCCACCTCAGCCACCAAAGTAGCTGGGACTATAGGCACACGCCACCACGACTGGCCCAAAACAGTTTTTAAGATTATTTCTGGGCCCTAGAATTTCCTCACAGCCCAACTGATACAAATTCCGATCTGTGAGTTGTTGGTGCAGGTTTGGGTGTACCCCTAAAGCCTGACACTGTGACCCTGGCCAATGGGCAAACTTTACTCCCTGAACATTGACAAGAGAGCTCCAAGCAGCTCCTGGTTTTCTGTAGTGTGGCCAGGGTGGAGGGTAGATGAGGTCAGACAATGACAGAGCTAGCTAGATGGGGAGAACTTGCTGGGTGGTCCTTGTAAGATGGAGGCTTTTACTGAGTGAAATGGGAGGTATTGCAGGATCTTCAGAAGAGAAACATGACCTGACTCCTGATTTGGAAGGAACCTTCTGGCTGCTGTGTAGAGAGGCTGTAATAGGGCAAAGTGGAAGCCACGACACCAGGTGGGACAGTTGCAGGTGAGAGCCAAAGGTGGCTCCCACCAGGATGGCATAGCAGTAGAGGTGTGAGACACAGATCCTGATGTCATTTCTAAGGTAGAGACAGCATGATTTGTTGACAAATTAGATGTAGCATGTAAAAATAGGAAAGGAGTCAGGCAGATTCCAAAGGTCAGGACTAAACAATGGGCAGATGGCGGTGTCACCTGGAGGACCAGCACACTGGCCAGTGGGTAAGGATTCCAAGGATTCCTGTCTCCTATTCCAGTAGGGAGATAGGATGAGGCCAGGCCTTAGGAGGCTCACTGCCTGCAGTACCTAAAGTAGCAGCTGCTCTTAGAGTAACTGTAAGCCAGGCAGGTCAGCTTGAAGGGCCCGGAAGCGAGACTGTCTAAAAATCTCTCATGCAGCCAGGTGCAGTGGCTTACTGGGAGGCAAGGTGGGTGGATCTCCTGTGGTCAGGAGTTCAGGACCAGCCAGGCCAACATGGTGAAATCGTCTCTCTACTAAAAATACAAAAATTAGCTGGGTGAGGTGACAGGTACCTGTAATACCAGCTACTCGGGAGGCTGAGGCAGGCGAATCGCTTAAACCCAAGAGGTAGAGGTTACAGCGAGTCAAGATTGCACCATTGCACTCCAGCCTTGGCAACAAAGGTGAAACTCTGCCTCAAAAAAAAAAAAAAAAAACAAAAAACCAAATTTCAAAAATGTCTACTCTAGTGTATTATATATATAATATTATGTCATCCAACCTAGAATCTCTAACATTAGGGTTAAGGTGGAGTACAGTCTAACTCTTAGCATTAACTCTGATAGGGCTTTACCTTTCACTTTCCTTAATCTTTTTGTATCATATCATTTTCACTGAGACCAAACAATGTCTTATTTACTTTAAAATATTTTATTAGAATTACTTTGATAAAACCAGATACTTGTGTAAGACAAATATAGGAAGTAGAAGCTATCTACCTGAAGTGACCCCAAATTTCAAGCATTCTTCCCCCAGTAAGTTGACAGTTGATCACATAGGGTAATGCAGGAAAGTTTTAAGTTCTTAGGATATGCCCAGCACCAGGCAGAAGATATTCTTTTCGTCAGCAAATTCCTGAAAATTCATAAAGAGAACATTACAACCACATAGGATGCACCAATAAAAAAAGAGACATGCTACATGTCCCTTGTAGCAACACTGATGCAGCTGGAGGCCAGGATCCTCAGTGAATCAATGCAGAACAGAAAACCAGGTAACTATGTTCTCACTTTTAAGTGGGAGCTAAATGTTGGGTATACGTGGGCATACGTCAGACACTGGGAGAGGGAATGGGGCAAAAGTTTAGTAACTGTTGGGTACTACACCTACTACCTGGGTGATGGGGGTAATCCTACCCCAAACCTCAGCATCATACAATACACTCATGTAACAAACTGCCCATGTACCCCCTGAATCTATACTAAAAGTCAAGGCTGGGCATGGTAGCTCATGCCTGTCAATTCCAACGCTTTAGGAAGCCAAAGCAGGAGAATCACTTGAGCCAGGAGTTTGAGACAAGCCTGAGCAACATACTGGGACCCCGTATCTACAAATTATTTTTTTTGAGATGAAGTACTGCTCTGTCGCCCAGGGTGGAGTGCAATGGCATCGTATCAGCTCAATGCAACCTCCACCTCCCGGGTTCAAGCGATTCTCCTGCCTCAGCCTCCCAAATAGCTGGGATTACAGATGCCTGCCACCACTCCCAGCTAATTTTTGTATTTTTAGTAGAGACAGGGTTTTACCATGTTGGTATGGCTGGTCTCCAATACCTGCCCTCAGGTGATCAACCAGCCTCGGCCTCCCAAAGAGCAGGAATTACAGGCATGAGCCACCTAGCCCGTCCTCAAATTAAAAAAAAAAAAATTTAGCTGGGATAGTGATGCATGCCTGTGGCCATCAGCTACTCCAAGGATGAAGTGAGATGAAAGCTTGCACTCAGGTGGTTACAGGTGCAGTGAGCTGTGACTGCACCACTGCACTCCAGCCTAGGTAACAGAGCCAAGACCTCATCTCAAAAAATAGAATAAAATTTGCCAGATGTTACAGCTCACACCTGTAATCCCAGCACTTTGGGAGGCCAAGGTGGGCAGATCACCTGAGGTCAGGAGTTCAAGATCAGCCTGGCCAACATGGTGAAACTCTCTACTAAAAATACAAAAATTAGCTGGGTGTAGCGGCGCGTGCCTGTAATCTGTTACTTGGGCAGCTGAAGCAGGAGAATCACATGAACTTGGGAGGCAGAGGTTGCAATGAGCCAAGATTGCACAGCTGCACTCCAGCCTGGATGACAGAGCGATACAACGTCTCAAACCAAAAAAAAACAAACAAAACAAAACAAAAAAAACCACAAAACATGTTGAGGCCGGCACAGTGGCTCACTGAGGCAGGAGCTGAAGACCAACCTGTACACAAAGTGAGACCCTGTACTCACGAATGGCTTAAGCACCATCTCCTTCCTGCTGTGCTCATGACAGTCAGTTCCTTGGAGATCAGGTTGCTTAAAAATGCGTGGCACCTCCCCGCCACTGCTACTTCTCTGGCCATGCTACAGACCTGCTTCCATCTGCATCTCATGCAATATAAAGTTTCTCGAGGTCTCCCCAGAGGCCAGCCAGATGCTAGCACTACGTTTCATGTATTACATACTGCAGAACCACAGCCAATTAAACCTCATCATAAGTAGCTGACCATAAAAACATGAAGCACAGGGCTGGGTGCGGTGGCTCACGCCTGTAATCTCAGCACTTTGAGAGGCCAAGGCGGTCAGATCACAAGGTCAGGAATCAAGGACCAGCCTGGCCAACATGGTTAAACTCCGGTCTCTACTAAAGAGACAAAAAATTAGTCAAGTGTGGTGGCGGGCACCTGTAATCCGAGCTACTCAGGAGGCTGAGACAGGAGAATTGCCTGAATCTGGGAGGCAGAGGTTGCAGTGAGCCAAGATCGCGCCACTGCACTCCAGTCTGGACACAGTGAAACTGTCTCAAGAGAGAAAAAAAAAAAAAAATGAAGCACATGAGATTCCAGGCAGGATGGAGAGTATTATCAGGTGGTTTCAAAGATCCTCAGAGAAAAGCTCAGAGACTCTCTAACCAGATCATTACCACTCCAACTGAGAGCCAAAATGAAGGACACTCACCATAGCAACGAAGGAGATCAGGCATGGCTCTCCACCTCTCCCAGCCTGAAGGTCAGTCGCAGGAGTCACTATATAGGCGTGATAGCTATACAGCTCATCTCCCCGAAGGGGAAGGCTCCAAACCTTACGCCTTCACTCAGGCTAGTGCAGAATCTCTGTGAAGGGGCATTGTCCCTGGCTGGGGCTTCCAGAGCTCATTCTAACAAGGTGAAAACAAGACAATTTGAAAATAAACAGAATTATGGCCCTCCCATTGGCCCCCTCTTGGATACCCAAGTATCCAGTCCCCTAAGTGAGTCAGAACTTAGTTTTGACATCATGACCAGCATCAGAGACTCTAGTCTGTGAGATCATCATTCCCAATTAGGGAGATCTGGATCAAGGGAAGCCCCTCTGGAAAGAGATCTACCACATTCAAAGAAAGCACAACAGTCCCAATATACAAGGGTCTAACAAATGAGTCCAGGGATGCATTTAGAGAGGGAGAAGTAGAAAGTAATTTAAAACTGCAGAGAACAGCTCCACCGGGAGGCCCCACTGTACTCTCAGTTTACAGTAAAAATGAGTGAAGGAGTCAGGTTATCCAGCCTTCAACAAAAATACGGTAGTTTACTAAAAAGTAAAAACGCAGACTGGAAGCGGTGGCTCACGCCTGTAATTCCAGCACTTTGGGAGGCCGGGGCAAGAGGGTTGCTTGAGCCCAAGTCGAAAGCAGCATGGATAACATGGCAAAAGCCCGTTTCTATTTAAAAAAAAAAAAAAAAAAATTAAAAATTAGGCGGGTGTGGTAGCACGTGCCTGTAGTCCCAGAAGACCGAGGTGAAAGAGAGGACCAGTTGAGCCCGAGAGGCGGATGTTGCAGCGGGCAGCCTGACCAACAGGTGGAAGCCCGGTCTCTACTAAAAACACAAAAATTAGCCGGGCGTGGTGGCGGGCGCCTGTAATCCCAGCTACTCGGGAGGCTGAGGCAGGAGAATCGCTTGAACCCAGGAAGCGGAGGTTGCCGTGAGCTATCATGCCATTGCACTCCAGCCGGGGCGACAAGAGCAAGACTCCTGCCTCAAAAAAAAAAAAAAAAAATGGATACAGGCTAAGGTAATCAGTTGAACCCGGGAACTTAAGGCCGCACTGAACTGTGTTCTTGCCACTGCACTCCAGCCAGGGTGACAGAATGTCTCTTAAAAAAAGTGGGGGGGCGCATAATGCCCATGAACGAAAGCTTGGGAGCAAAGCTTTCCCAAGAGGCACTCAAAAGGCTCTCGCAACTAATACTCACCTTTACTCAAGGATAATACAGCGATGGACGTCTTACAATTCCTAACGGGGAAATGAAACACAAGAACAAAAGATTAACAAGAGATCTTGGCCATGAACTCGCTGAGCCCAGGTCGAGGAATCGTGGACCTAGGGAAAGTCAGAGCGCTGCGGTGATGGCGTCAGCGACACACTCAGAGTCACCTAGGGTCATCATCACTCCCGTCCTCTCCCCGGGCGACTGCCACCCCCATCTCGCATGAGCCTGCTCACCGTTGTGATACTGCGATGAATCAGCAGAGGCTGTGGCGAGGCTAGCCGAGTTCCCCCGGCCACGAGGTAGGTCGGTTCCAAGCAGCGACACTAGAAATTCTTATCTGCAATGTTAGTTCACCCAGCTCGACTGGGGGCCGCGATATACCCGCACGCTGCTTGCTGTGCAAAGGCAGCGCAGGCCGTAGGGATCCCCTGCTCCCCATCACTCGGCAGCTGGGTCTGCAGCAGACGGTATAAAGACAGTATCCATGCCACACTCCCAACGTACGAACCCACCGCGCCAAGAGAACGACAATGGCGGGCGGGCGCTATTTATAACAGCGCCGGGTAGGGGGCCTGACGGTATGGCTGTTTTCTTATCTGCCTGGCTAGACGCGCGGCATTTTCCCATTGTTCGTCCACATAGAAATAAAGCAAAGTGAAAGAAAGACCAGGAAAGTATGTTTCAGACGCTTCTGGACAAATATTGAGAGATACTTTCTGAATTTTGAAAAACAGAAAACAGGAATCTGCCTGACCAGGCGGAAGAAAGTCCCCGGCACCAGCCGGCCCGCCCCACCCGGACGCTGCTACTCCGCGGCTTCCCAGCAGCCGAAGATCAGTTAATGACCCTGGGACTCCTCCCCAGCGCGCAGCTGCTGCAGTTTACGGTCCAGCTTTCTGAAGACGCCGCCCTCCGTCCCCACAGCGAAACCTGAATTCGCCTCCCAGCTGGAGCTCGCAGACTGTCAGGCACCTTAAGCTTCAATTAAACAAAACAAAAAAACCAAAAACACAAAAGCCAGGCCCGGCGTTGATAGGTCATGTCTGTAATCCCCACACTTTGGGTAGGCCTAGGCCAGAAGACCACTTGAGGCCAGGAGTACAAGACCACCCTGGGCATATGGTGACACCCAACCCTGTCTCTGTTTATAATTTTTAAAAATAAATAAATAGGCCGGGCGAGGTGGCTCATGCCTGTAATCCCAGCACTTTGGGAGGCCGAGGCGGATGGATCACGAAGTCAGGAGATGGAGACCAACCTAACAGGTGAAACGTCGTCTCTACTGAAAATTTAAAAAATAAATAAATAAAATAACCAGGCGCAGTGGCAAGTGCCTGTAATCGCAGCTACTCAGGAGGCTGAGGCGGGAGAATCGCTTCAACCTGGAGGGCGGGGGTTGCTGTCAGCCGAGATAACCCCACTGCATTCCAGCCTGGGCGACAATGCAAGATTCTGTCTCTAAATAAATAAATAAATAACAGCATTTTTGAAACTCATAAATCATTTCAAATCCCACCTTCCTGGCCCTTTTCCTATCCCCCTCATTTATTTTTATTCATTTATTTTTTTTCTTTTTTTTTTTTTTTTAGTGGTCTTCTTTGACTCCAATCCCTCTCATTTATAAACGCACATCATGTTTGGTGATGTGTATCGGTGTATCTTCATCTTTTAAAAATGAGTCTCCTGGCCGGGCGCGGTGGCTCAAGCCTGTAATCCCAGCACTTTGGGAGGCCGAGGCGGGTGGATCACGAGGTCAAGAGATCGAGACCATCCTGGTCAACATGGTGAAACCCCATCTCTACTAAAAAAATACAAAAAATCAGCTGGGCATGGTGGCACGTGCCTGTAATCCCAGCTACTCAGGAGGCTGAGGCAGGAGAATTGCCTGAACCCGGGAGGCAGAGGTTGCGGTGAGCCGAGATCGCGCCATTGCACTCCAGCCTGGGTAACATGAGTGAAACTCCGTCTCAAAAAAAAAAAAAAAAAAAAAAAAATGAGTCTCCTTGTTCGAGACCAGCCTTACCAACATGGTGAAACCCATCTCTATCAAAAATACAAAAATTAGGTGGGAGTGGATTCTCCTACCTCAGCCTCCCGAGTAGCTGGGATTACAGGCACTGGCCACCACACCAGCTAATTTTTGTATTTTAGTAGAGATGGGTTTTCAACATGTTGGGCAGGCTGGTTTTGAGCTTGTAACCTCAAGTGATCCTCCCGCCTTGACCTCCCAAAGTGCTTGGATTATAGGTGTGAGCCACTGTGGCCAGCCCAGTTTAGTGGTTTTCTCAACATTGGCAGCACATTACAAACACCTGGATGGCTTTAAATATGTACATTGCCTACTTTTAGATTCTGAATTGGCCTGGGAGAGGCCTGGCATCGGTGTATTTTTAGCATCCCTTAATGGTTTTATTGTTCCATTAGGGTGGAGAGCCATGCTTGAAGCTAAAGTATTTATTCCCTCTACTCCCTGGCAGGTATACCAAAAAAAAAAAAAAAAAAAAAAAAAATTAGCCAGCCATGGTGGCATATGCAGTCCCAGCTACTCAGGAGGCTAAGGATCAGTTGAGACCAGGAGGTTGAAGCTGCCGTGAGCAGCACTGCACTCCAATCTGGGCAACAGAGTGAGAACCTGTCTCAAAGGAAAAAAAAAATGTACAGAAAGCCCTAATTCCTCCTGTTTTGGCAGTTAAACTGCCTTTACTAACTGCTATGATCAGAGGCTTTACTTCATCTTTTTTATGAATAAAACAGGCCTTTAAGAATTGGCTCATGACTCACAGTTCGAAAAAAAAGAATTGGCTCAAAGGGCAGGCACGATGGGTTATGCCGGCAATCCCAGCACTTTAAAAGGCTGAGGCGGGCGGATCACCTGAGGTCAGGTGTTCAAGACCAGCCTCTCCAACATGGCAAAACACCATCTCTACTAAAAATACAAAAAATTAGCCAGCTGTGGTGGCAGGCACCTATAATCCCAGCTACTCTGGAGGCTGAGGCAGGAGAATCACTTGAACCCAGGAACAGAGGTTGCAGCGAGCCAGGATTGCGCCATTGCACTCCAGCATAGGCAACAAAAGCAAAACTCCATCTCAAAAAAAAAAAAAAAGAATTGGCCCAAAAACCAAAGAAACTTACTATATTCCTTTTCTTTTATACACTTTCAAGGAGGATTTCCAGTATTATGTCATCCCTAAAACATTTGATTTTCCTAAATGGTAAGGATTTACACAAAGGTGCAACATGGGACTTTAACCATTTTATTTATTTCTGTTTTTTGAGATAGTCTTGCTGTGTCGCCCAGGCTGGAGTGCGGTGGCAGGATCTTGACTCACTGCAACCTCCACCTCCAGGGTTCAAGCGATTCTCCTGTCTCAGCCTCCTGAGTAGCTGGGAATACAGGTATGTGCCATCATGGCCCACTAATTTTTGTAGCAAAGAGCTGCTATTTTTGTAGAGACAGGGTTTCACCAGGTTGGCCAGGCTGGTCTCGAACTCCTAACCTTAGGTGATCCACCTGCCCTGCCTCGGCCTCCCAAAGTGCTGGGATTACAGGTGTTGAGCTACCATGCCCGGCCTGATTTTAGAGTAGATATCTCCAGGCTCAGTTTTGGGGAGAAAGTGTTAAGGACACTTAACTGATATATCAGGAAGAACCTCTTCAGGAAAGGCTTCTGTGGGAGGACAGCTCATTACCAGAATCTTCCCCCTTTTATGCTATGCAGCTTTTTTCTCCTTTCC
The DNA here is from genome assembly GCF_009761245.1 of Sapajus apella. Taxonomy (NCBI): domain Eukaryota; kingdom Metazoa; phylum Chordata; class Mammalia; order Primates; family Cebidae; genus Sapajus; species Sapajus apella. The sequence continues at coordinate 678,515 of NW_022437128.1, read as the reverse complement.
TCATAATTAAATTTGCTATTTTTTATAGCATCCATGAAAAAGGACAAAGAGGCTACTGTTTGTAAAATCTGAGGTAAAACCATCATTTAGAACCAGACAGGAACTACTAAATGCCAACAATATTCAGGCAGTGGGAAAAAAATCTTTGGCTCCCAAACTGTCATTTGTTGCTCTCTAATTTGACCCTGGATGCAGTTCAAATGACCACTTCCATATGCTAAATTGTCAAAAAGGTTTTAGAATACCTAATGTAGAGGGAAATACAATGAGGATTACAGAGTTGATGCAAAGAACCTGGCTCATCTTTCCTTTACTGCCATAGCCCCAAACTCTCACTCCTCCAGACTCTTACTTAAAATAAGTACACCTAGGGTGACCATAGCTGAAAATGTTAGTCTACCTCACAAGTTCTGCTCAAAACAATCTTAGAACTTTTCTTTTTTTTGAGACAGAATTTCGCTCTTGTTAACCAGGCTGGAGTGCAATGGTTGGATCTCAGCTCCCTTGCAACCTCCGCCTCCCAGGCTCAAGCAATTCTCCTGTCTTAGCCTTCTGAGTAGCTAGGATTACAGGCTCATGCAACCACACCCAGATAATTTTTGTATTTTTAGTAGGACGGACTTTTATCATATTGGTCAGGGTGGTCTCAAATGCCTGACCTCAGGTAATCCATCTGCCTCAGCCTCCCAAAATGCTGGGATTACAGGCATGAGCCACTGTGCCCGGCTATCTTAGAACTTTTGAAGCAAGACCATTCAGACAAAATGCTTTATTTTAAAAGGAGGCAACAAAAGCTAAGTTAGCCTAAATAATTTGACTTGGTCATCCAAGTTGGGATTTGCAGAGCCGTGGTGTGAACCTGTATTTCATTGTTGCTGTTTTGCCCACCCCTCGAATTTTATTTTATTTTATTTTTTTATTTTTTATTTATTTTTTTTTTTGAGACGGAGTTTCGCTCTTGTTACCCAGGCTGGAGTGCAATGGCGCGATCTCGGCTCACCGCAACCTCCGCCTCCCGGGTTCAGGCAATTCTCCTGCCTCAGCCTCCTGAGTAGCTGGGATTACAGGCATGTGCCACCATGCCCAGCTAATTTTTTGTATTTTTGGTACAGACAGGGTTTCACCATGTTGACCAGGATGGTCTCGATCTCTTGACCTCGTGATCCACCCGCCTCGGCCTCCCAAAGTGCTGGGATTACAGGCTTGAGCCACCGCGCCCGGCCGAATTTTATTTTTATTATTTTTTGAGACAGTGTTACTCTGTCACCCAGGCTGCAGTGCAGTGGTTCGATCTTGGCTCACAGCAACTTCCACCTCCCAGGTTCAAGCAATTCTCCTGCCTCAGCCTCCCTAGTGCTGGGATTATAGGCACCCACCACCGTGCCCAGCTAATTTTATTTTATTTTTATAAAGATGGGGTTTCGCCGTGTTGGCCAAGCTGGTCTTGAACTCCTGATCTCAAGTGATCCACCCGACTCAGCCTCCCTAAATGCTGGGATTATAGGCATGAGCTGCCGGGCCCAGCCCATTTTATTTGATTTTAAAACTCTTTTAGTAAATTGACAAACCTTAGTTGTATATATTTAAGAGGTGCAAAGTGATATTATCTCTGAACACAATATGCAGTAATTAAATCAAGGTAATTAACATATCACTTCAAATATTTTTGTGATAAGCGCACTTGAAATTTTGAAATATATGGGCCAAGCGAGGTGCTTCATGCCTGTAATCCCAGCACTTTGGGAAGCCCAGGTGGGTGGATCATGAGGTCAGGAGTTCAAGATGAGCCTGGCCAAGATGGTGAAACCCCGTCTGTACTAAAAATACAAAAATTAGCTGGGCATAGTGTCAGGTGCCTATAATCCCAGCTACTCTGGAGGCTGAGGCAGAGAATTGTTTGAACCCAGGAGGCAAAGGTTGTAGTGAGCTGAGATCTCACTACTACACTCCAGCCTGGGCAACAGAGACTGTCTCAAAAAAAAGGAAAAAAATATATATACACAACACACTATTAACTATGTTCACCATACCATCCAATAGATACTCCTCCCCACAAAAACAAAAATAGGCCAGCACAGTGGCTTACGCCTATAATCCCAGTAATTTGGGAGGCATAGGCAAGGGAATAGCTTGAGAAAAAAAGTTCGAGACCAACCTGGTCAACAGAGCGAGACTTGGTATCTACCAAAAAAAAAAAAAAAAAAAAAGCCGAGTATGGTGGCACATGCTTGTAGACCCAACTACTCAGGAGGCTAAGATGGGAGGATTGCTTGAACCCAGGAGTTCAATACTACAGTGAGCTCTACTGTACTGTAAGCCTGGGAGACAAAAGCAATATTCCATTAAAAAAAATACAACGTATTCTGTCTGAGGCTTTATTCTCCTTGCACAACATCTTCGCATTCCCCTATCCCACAGCCTCTTGGTAACCACCACTTCTCCACTTCTGAGTTTTACTGTTTAGATTCCACATTTAAATGAATATGAGCTGAGGTCAGGTGATGGAGACCATCCTAATAGAGTGAAACCCTGACTCTACTAAAAATGCAAAATACTAGCCAGGCATGGTGGTGGGCACCCGTAGTCCCAACTACTGGGGGTGGGGTGGGGGGGTGGGCTGAGGCAGGAGAATCACTTTAACATGGGAGGCAGAGGTTGCAGTGAGCAAAGATTGCACCACTGTACTGTAGCCTGGGCGACAGAGCAAGACTCCATCTAAAAAAAAAAAAAAAAAAAAAAAAAAAAAGAAAAGAAAAGAAAAGTGAGCATCTTTTTATGGACTCTACTCACTACGTGCAGGAGGGAGAGAAATCGACCATGATCCCCTCTCAGCATCACCCCTTCCCTTCCCACTCCAGTTAACCCACATCAGCCACCCCTCCAACACCCTTCGGCAGGTGCCACCCCTACTTTTCCCTGAAACAAGCCCCTCTCTAATCAAAACGGGCACCTGCAATTTCTCTTAAAAAAAAAAACAAAAAACCCACAATTGTCCTAACAAAAATATTTGTCGCCCTAATTCTTACATGTATAACTTTCTTCAGAAGTACTCTCATTTTCAGACTATATGGAATTCACACATGATGCCTCCCCAAATATCCATTATCCCCCATATCAACAGACAAGAACAAGTTTAACATTTTATTTTTCATATTTAAGTAAACAAATTATAAAAACAACATTCTCAGCCTTTGCAGTGTCTTTGCAAAGCAAAGAAACAATCGTACAGAAGGTGGCAGTGTTGATTCATTTGAGGGGAACAAAACAACTTTACAGTACCAACTTACATTAAATGCAAAGAATTCTAATGAACATATTGGTTGTACTACAAAAATAATGAAGCCAGCTAATTACCATCAGATTACAACTTAACTTTGCAAAAAAGTGAAGCAGCAAAGAGCTGAAACAGAAAAGACAGGAAAACAGCAGCAAAGTCCTTGAGTCCAAACGGTTCACGTCAAAGACAAAAATACTAGGAGAAACAAAGGCCCCTAATCCACCTCCTCAATGGTGGGGCCTGACCCAGACCCTCCCTTGGGACCTTGAGCCCCAAAGCCCCCAGGCCCGGGACCACCTGCACCCTGGTACAGTCCACTGATGATGGGGTTACACACCTGCTCCAGCTCCTTCCTCTTGTGCTCAAATTCATCCTTCTCAGCCAGGGTGTTGGCGTCCAGCCACGAGATGACCTCCTG
>NW_022437128.1:666689-674810 GCF_009761245.1 Sapajus apella | reverse complement strand
ACGAGAGCTCGCTCCTTCCGGACGCCGGAAAGTCTTTGCGCCGCTGCCTAGAGCTGCACAGGTTCGCTGTGGGAAGCCTTGGGATCGCGGGAGTAGCTATAGGAAACCGCAACAAGGTATGGCACCCGCTTCTGAGTCTGGCGGTTTTCAGGACCGCGCGCCCCTGGGCTTTTATAGGTCGTAGCGGAGGCCCGCCTTTTCCCTTCTGAGCCAATCACCGAGCTGATGAGGCTGCCAGGTCGGGAATATTCCAGGGGTTTCGCCTCCCGTCCTGCCCCCAGCCTTCCTTGGACCAATCAGTGGCCAGGGTGCCGCCTCCTGCTCAGAACTCTCCAGATTCTTCAGGGCCCTGAGAAGAAAGGGGAGTGGCAGTGGGAAGGGTGTTGGTCTCCAGGGCGATGCGGGCCGCCTGCCCTTCCGCGTCTAATTGACAGAAAGGGTCGGCCCTGGGTTTGTAATTTTGGGGGGCTTCCTGGGCCTGCGCAGTTGTGGGCCGGGGGATGGTGAGGGGAGCGGGTGACGTGCATCCAGGGGAGGGTGGGGGCGTTTGTGTTGACGACGCCCAGCCACGTTACAATGGAGACGCTTTTTCTGACCTCATGGGCCAGTTTGGAATAAGATGACTGAGTTGGAGCCGGCTCAAATTTGCAGTGAGGGGCGGGGTGGGGGGTGGGGGGACGCCGGCTGTGCAGTTTGATATTGAGGGAGCTCCCACCTCCTCGCCAGGCTCCATAATCTGAACGTTTCCAAAGTGAAGCGAAGGCGTCGCAAGACTAGGTGAGCCAGTAGGAATCTGATCCGGAACCTGCAAGGCCCAGTAGGTCCTTGTTTGGGAAAGTACTGGAAAGTTCCCTAGTTGGTTTAAGCCTGAGGTATGGGGGCGTTGGCTGATACGGGAAGGAGGAGCACTTGGGAAAGCTAAGATGGCTGAGATTGGTCAGAGCTGCCAGAATGAGGGAGGCGGGGTATGGGGAGGCGGGGTATGGGGAGGCTGGGTATCGGGGAGGCGGGGTATGGGGAGGCGGGGTATCGGGGAGGCGGGGTATCGGGGAGGCGGGGGAAGGGAGTGTAGCCTAGGAATCTGCGGGTGTGGAGAGGGTTAGACCCTAAACCGTTTATTAATCTGTTATTGTCTCTAGAATACAGGGGCTTTATTTAGGAGAAGGAGGTACTGTATGGAGTGCCATCTCTTTTGAGAAAACTCAAGGGCTTGATTGGGTTTCTAGCAGCCATCTTCAGCCTGGCCTGAATTTACTGCCGATGAACTCCTAATAGAGGATAGTATTCCTAGAAGGCAGCAAAACTCGAGTGTAGAGGCTGATGTCTCTGGAAGAGACCAGAATGTACACAACTCTTGGGTCATAAACAGATAGAATCCCCAATAAAATATATCACAAGACATAGGAACAGGACAGTAGAATCAGGTCCCCTGGGAAATTGAAAACAATATACAGCTACTTGCTTCCCACCTCCTTTGAGTAGCTGAGAATGCTTTTGTCTACCCTGTCCAAAAAGCACCATACCATGACAGTAGCGTCTCCGTATATTTGTATAGGTTTGTTCATAGCAACATTATTCAGTAACCTGTGTCCATTGGGAGATGGATAAGCAAAATGTAGTATATAGGCCGGGCGTGATGGCTCACGTCCGTAATCTCAGAACTTTGGGAGGCCGAGGTGGGCGGATCACTTGAGGTCAGGAGTTCCAGACCAGTCTGGCCAACATAGTAAAACTCTGTCTATACCAAAATACAAGCACTCCTCCTTCCCGTGTTAGCCAAGGCCCCCAAACCTCAGGCTTAAACCAAAAATTTTCTGGGCGTGGCAGCGCACACCTGTAAGTCCCAGCTACTCGGGAGGCTGAGGTAGGAGAATTGCTCAAACCCAGGAGGTGGAGGTTGCAGTGAGCTGAGATCACGCCACTGCACTCCAACCTGGGTGACAGAGCAAGACTCCCATTTCAAAAAATTAAAAAATGAAAGGCTGGGCGTCTGGGCGTTGTGGCTCCAGCCACGCCTGTATTCCCAGCACTTTGGGAGGCCCAGGTAGGTGGATCACTTGAGGTCAAGAGTTGGAGACCAGCCTGGCCAACACAGTGAAACCCCATCTCTACTAAAAATACAAAAAATTAGCTGGACGTGGTGGTAGGCGCCTGTAATTCCTGCTACTCGGGAGGCTGAGGCAGGAGAATCGCTTGAATCTGGGAGGCAGAGTTTGCAGTGAGTCGAGACCATGCCATTGCACACGAGTGTGTGTGACAAGAGTGAAACTCCGTCTCAGAAAAGAAAATGTGGCATATAAATATAATAAATATTCCTCAGCCTTAGGAAGGAAATTCTGAGGCTGGGCGTGGTGGCTCAAGCTTGTAATCCCAGCACTTTGGGAGGCCGAGGCGGGTGGATCACGAGGTCAAGAGATCGAGACCATCCTGGTCAACATGGTGAAACCCCGTCTCTACTAAAAATACAAAAAATTAGCTGGGCATGGTGGCACGTGCCTGTAATCCCAGCTACTCAGGAGGCTGAGGCAGGAGAATTGCCTGAACCTTGGAGGCGGAGGTTGCGGTGAGCCAAGATCGCGCCATTGCACTCCAGCCTGGGTAACAAGACCGAAACTCCATCTCAAAAAAAAAAAAAAAAAAAAAAAAAGGAAGGAAATTCTGACATGTTACAACATAGATGAAACTTGTACACATAAGCTAAGTGAAGTAAGCACAGTCACAATAGGACAAATACTGTATAATTCTACTTATATGAAGTTACAAGAGTAGTCATATTCATAGTGATAGGAAAAAAAGGTCAGGTGCCTTGGCTCCAGTCTATAATCCTAACACTCGGTAAATCGGAAGCAGGAGGAGGTTTCCTTGATCCCAGGAGTTAGAAACTAGCCTGGGCAGCGGGGCACGGTGGCTCACGCCTGTAATCCCAGCACTTTAGGAGGCCGAGACAGGTGGATCACGAGGTCGAGAGATTGAGACCATCCTGGTCAACATGGTGAAACCCCGTCTCTACTAAAAATACAAAAAATTAGCTGGGCATGGTGGTGTGTGCCTGTAGTCCCAGCTACTCAGAAGGCTGAGGCAGGAGAATTGCCTGAACCCAGGAGGCGGAGGTTGCGGTGAGCTGAGATCGCGCCATTGCACTCCAGCCTGGGCAACAAGAGCGAAACTCCATCTCAAAAAAAAAAAAAAGAAAGAAACTAGCTTGGGCAACATAGAGAGACCCTGTCTCTACAAAAAATAAAAGATTAGCTGGATGTGGTGGCATTCGTCTGTGGTCCCAGATACTTGGGAGGCTTAGACGAAAGGATCACTTGAGCCTGGGAGATCAAGACTGCAGTAAGCCATGATCATACCACTGCAGTGCAGCCTGCATGACAAAATAAGACCCTGTCTCTAAAAAAATGAGAGAAAAGAATGGTAGTTACCAAGGGCTGAGGGGAGGGGAAAATGGGAGTTGCTTAATGAGTACACCTCCTCAGTTTTACGAGATGAACAGAATTCTAGAAATTGGTTGAACACCACTGTGATTGAACTCACTACCAAACTATACACTTAAAAATGGTTAAGATGGTATATTTTCCAGCCTGGCCAACATAGTGAAACCCCATCTCTACCAAAAATACAAAAAATTAGGTAGGTGTGGTGGCAGGCGCCTGTAATCCCAGCTACTTGGGAGGCTGAGGCAGGAGAATTGCTTGAACCCAGGAGGCAGAGGTTGCAGTGAGCAAAGATTGCGCCACTGCACTCCAGCCTGTGCGACAGTGTAAGACTCTGTCTCAAAAAAAAAAAGATATATTTTGCATGTATTTTACCATAATAAAAAATAGGCCAGGTAAGGTGTTCACTCCTATAATCCCAGTACTTGGGGAGGCTGGGGCAGGAGGATCGTTTCAGCCTAGGAGTTTGAGACTAGCTTGAGCAACATAGCGAGACCCCATCTGTACACAAAATTTAAAAATTAGCCAGGCAGATGGTGGGTCACAGTGGCTCACTCTTGTAATCCTAGCACTTTGGGAGGCCAAGGTAGGCGGATCACCTGAGGTCAGGAGTTCAAGACCAGCCTGGCCAACATAATGAAACTGAAACCCCATCTCTACTAAAAACACAAAAATTAGCCGGGTATGGTGGCGCCCCCGTAATCCCAACTATTCAGGAGGCTGACAGGAGAATCGCTTGAACTCAGGAGGTCGAGGTTGCAGTGAGCCTAGATCTCACCACTGCATTCCAGCCTGGGCAAGAGAGCAAGACTCCATCTCAAAAAAAAAAATTATCCAGGCATGATGTCTCCAGCTACTCTGGAGGCTGAGGCAGGAAGATCTCTGAAGCCCAGGAGTTCAAGGCTGCAGTGAGCCATGACTGCATCTCTGCATTCCAATCTAGATGACAAAGAAAAACCCTATCTCAAAAAAAAAAATAACATTGAAAAGCAATCTGCCAAAACCATATCTCATTCTTTCTCCATAGGCCTCAGAGAACCATGGCTACTGCCAAGGGAATCGCCATAGGCATCGACCTGGGCACCACCTACTCCTGCGTGGGGGTGTTCCAGCATGGCAAGGTGGAGATCATCGCCAACGACCAGGGCAACCGCACCACCCCCAGCTACGTGGCCTTCACAGACACTGAGCGGCTCATCGGGGATGCAGCCAAGAACCAGGTGGCCATGAATCCCCAGAACACTGTCTTTGATGCCAAACGTCTGATTGGCAGGAAATTTAATGATCCTGTTGTGCAATCAGATATGAAACTTTGGCCTTTTCAAGTGATCAATGAAGGAGGCAAGCCCAAAGTACTTGTGTCCTACAAAGGGGAGAATAAAGCTTTCTACCCTGAGGAAATCTCTTCGATGGTACTGACTAAGATGAAGGAGACTGCTGAGGCTTTTTTGGGCCACCCTATCACCAATGCAGTGATTACTGTGCCAGCCTATTTCAATGACTCTCAACGTCAGGCCACTAAGGATGCAGGTGTGATTGCTGGACTCAATGTGCTAAGAATCATCAATGAGCCCACAGCTGCTGCCATTGCCTATGGTTTAGATAAAGGAGGTCAAGGAGAACGACATGTCTTGATCTTTGATCTGGGTGGAGGCACATTTGATGTGTCAATTCTGACCATAGATGATGGAATTTTTGAGGTAAAGGCCACTGCTGGGGACACCCACCTGGGTGGGGAGGACTTTGACAACAGGCTTGTGAGCCACTTCGTAGAAGAGTTCAAGAGGAAGCACAAGAAGGACATCAGCCAGAATAAGCGAGCCGTAAGGCGGCTGCGCACCGCCTGTGAGAGGGCCAAGAGGACTCTGTCGTCCAGCACCCAGGCCAACCTAGAAATTGATTCACTTTATGAAGGCATTGACTTCTACACATCCATCACCAGAGCTCGATTTGAAGAGTTGTGTGCAGACCTATTTAGGGGCACCCTGGAGCCTGTAGAAAAAGCTCTTCGGGATGCCAAGATGGATAAGGCTAAAATCCATGACATTGTTTTAGTAGGGGGGTCCACCCGCATACCCAAGGTGCAGCGGCTGCTTCAGGACCACTTTAATGGACGTGATCTCAACAAGAGCATCAACCCTGATGAAGCAGTAGCATATGGGGCTGCGGTGCAGGCAGCCATCCTAATGGGGGACAAGTCTGAGAAGGTACAGGACCTGCTGCTGCTGGATGTGGCTCCACTGTCACTGGGGCTGGAGACGGCAGGGGGCGTGATGACTGTCCTGATCAAGCGCAACTCCACCATCCCCACCAAACAGACACAGATCTTCACCACCTACTCAGACAACCAGCCCGGGGTGCTGATCCAGGTGTATGAGGGTGAGAGGGCTATGACAAAGGACAACAACCTGCTGGGGCGCTTTGACCTGACTGGAATCCCTCCAGCACCCAGGGGAGTTCCTCAGATCGAGGTGACCTTTGACATTGATGCCAACGGCATCCTGAATGTCACGGCCATGGACAAGAGCACGGGCAAGGCCAACAAGATCACCATCACCAATGACAAGGGCCGCCTGAGCAAGGAGGAGATTGAGCGCATGGTTCTGGATGCTGAGAAATATAAAGCTGAAGATGAGGTCCAGAGGGAGAAAATTGCTGCAAAGAATGCCTTAGAATCCTATGCTTTTAACATGAAGAGTGCTGTGAGTGATGAAGGTTTGAAGGGCAAGATTAGTGATTCTGATAAAAAGAAAATACTGGATAAATGCAAGGAAGTCCTTTCATGGCTGGAGGCCAATCAACTGGCAGAGAAAGATGAGTTTGATCATAAGAGAAAGGAATTGGAGCAGATGTGTAACCCCATCATCACAAAACTCTACCAAGGAGGATGCACTGGGCCTACCTGTGGAACTGGATATGTGCCTGGAGGGCGTACCACAGGCCCCACAATTGAAGAAGTAGATTAATCCTTCCTGGAACTGGAGCATTCTAGGATGCCTCTATGTGTATTTCATTCCCCTTATCTTCAAACATCATTATTATTCTTGACTTGACTGGACTTGAACCTAAGTTACCATCCCTTAGGGATTCTTCAGGAGGAGTCTCATGCACCACCTATTACACTCCCTAACATCCTGTTTCTGACTCTGGAATGGACTCAGTAAAACTAGGCCCCTCTTTAAACCATGTAATGCATTTGAATGTCTGTTATTTCCAGCCACCCTAACGTTCTTCTTCCTGTGTGGATGCTTATTTGTCAATCAGTAAATTTGTTCCTAAAGGAAATCACTTCTGGTATCTTTAGGCTATGAATGTACCTCGAAAGGGAGAATTCATGGAGACAGTATGTGTTCTTTGATTGTGAGCTCATTGTGAATGATTAAATTGGTAAGGGTAAAGAATTTGAATTTTCATGAGCCATTGTTTCAATTGGCCTCATAATTTTTGATCCTCAGACACCTTTAGCCCAGATGAAATAGGTTGCAAACTATAACTGCTTGTAATCAGTTACAGGCTGGTTTTGCTGTTTAGAACTCAACTTGGGGTGAAGGGATGTAGGGCTGTAGGGCCTCACAGGGTCGTGGGGTGTCCCTTATGCTGTGCTGAGGTGCAGGATCCGAGAAGTAAAGAGACAAGACACTGAAGAACTTGTGAAGAGCATCTGGACTCAGGGGGCCATGCAACCTGTGAGCAGAGATCAGCGAGAGCCCCAAATGCCCAGGAGCATCTGTATTTATTAGGTACAAGTAGGCAGCAGGGTCGTAAGTGAGGTCATCATCTATAGGCTTAGTAATAGGGCATACATAATCACGTGGGTCACAAGTGAGAGGGCCACCCCATTATGTCACTTGGGCAGAGAGGTGGGCTGTGGGCAGTAGGGGGCCATGCCGTGTGCAGTAGTAGAGTGTCATGTACAGAAAAAGGGGTCCACCCCCATTAGGTCACCGGAGCAAGGAGGTGAGCTGTGTGCAACAGGTGGTGCACAACACTTCTTATCTGGGGGCTTGTGGGTAACATCCCCCATGGGCACCGAGGAAGGAGAACTGTCCAGACCCCAGGAACAATTAGTGCCTGAAGAATATCTTAGTATATAGTGTTATTACTCAGCTATTTCCTTTATATAATCCTTTATATATAATCACATATTAGTTTATAGAATTAGTGTCTGAATAACTTAGTTCTATATAACTTACTGCTTACATATCTCTAGCTTATATAATCATACTTAATACTTATATCTAGCATACTTAGTTCTATATAATCTTTCTATATAATCATAAGTATTATAGTTGGAACTGTACTGACACATTTAGTGCTGATTTATAGAATTCTTCCATATAACCATATAATAGTTTGTAGTAGGAGGAATGCCTAGAGCAGTCACAGAACAGAAGCAGTACATGGGAAAACAGCCGACCAGGACAAGAACCAAAGGACCCAGGTGGTGGCATCCTGCCTAAAAGGGCATATGCTGTATGGCAGGCTTGGAGCGAGAGCCTCTCCTCCTGATAAAGGAGTTGTTGTACCTTGCATCCAGTTCCTGTGGAAAGTAGGCCTCAGGCCTGAGATCCTGGAAATAACCGAGGGAGAAGAACCCCTCTGGTGTGACCGGTCACAGCAGCTGTACACCCTGTCAGTCTTTTCTCCCTTTTGTGCTAGCTCAAATCATCCTCCCATAAATATC
>NW_022437128.1:556660-666289 GCF_009761245.1 Sapajus apella | reverse complement strand
GAGCCGAGATCGCGCCATTGCACTCCAGCCTGGGTAACAAGAGCGAAACTCTGTCTCAAAAAAAAAAAAAAAAAATTTTTTTTCTTTTTCTAGAGAGAGTCTTGCTCTGTTGCCCAGTCAGTGGGGAGATCATAGCTCACTATAACTCCTGGGCTCGAAGGATCCTCCTGCCTTAACCTCACAAAATGCTGGGATTTATAGGCTTCTTCTACATGGTGGGAGTTTTATTGCCCAGGCTGGAGTGCAATGGCATGATCTTGGCTCACCACAACCTCTGCCGCCCAGGTTCAAGCAATTCTCCTGCCTCAGCCTCTTGAGTAGCTGGGATTACAGGCACCCACCACCATGCCCGGCTAATTTTTCGGATTTTGGTAGAGACAGGGTTTCTCCATGTTGGCCAGGCTCATCTCAAACTGCTGACTTCAGGTGATCCACCTGCCTGGGCCTACCAAAGTGCTGGGATTAGAGGCGTGAGCCACTGCAACTGGGCTTTTTTACTGTTTTTGTTTTTGAGATGGAGTCTTGCTTTGTAGTCCAGGCTAGTGTGCAGTGGCACCGTGTCAGCTCACTGCAACCTCAGCCTCCTGGGTTCAAGCGATTCTCATGCCTTAGCCTCCGGAGTAGCTGGGATTACAGGCATCCACCACCATGCCTGGCTGATTTTTTTTTTTTTTTTACATTCAAGTTCTATTTTACTTGGATCGAAAACTTTTCTTTTTTTTTTTTTTGAGATGGAGTTTCACTCTTTCATCCAGGCTGGAGTGAAGTGGCACAATCTCAGCTCACTGCAACTTCCACTCCCAGGGTTCAATCAATTATCCTGCCTCAGCCTCCCTAGTAACTGGTATTATAGGCCTCCCACACCAGGTGTGGCTCATTTTTGTATTTTTGGTAGAGGTGGGGTTTTGCCACGTTGGCCAGGCTGGTCTCAAACTCCTGACCTCAGGTGATGCACCTACCTCGGCCTTCCAAAGTGTTGGGATTACAGGTATGAGCCACTGTGCCTGGCTTTTTTTTTTTTTCTTTCTTTCTTTCTGAGATGGGAATCTTGCCCTGTTCCTTTGTCGCCCAGGCTGGAGTGCAGTGGTGCAATCTCGGCTCACTGCAACCTCTGCCTCCTGGGTTCAAGTGATTCGCCTGCCTCAGCCTCCTGAGTACTGGGATTACAGGCACCTGTGACCACGCTTGGCTAATTTTTTTTGTATTTTTAATGGAGACGGGTTTTCACCATGTTGGCTAGGCTGGTCTCGAACTCCTGACCTCAAGTGATCCACCTGTCTCAGCCTCCCAAAATGTTGGGATTACAGGCATAAGCCACCAAGCCTGGCCAATTTGTGTATGTTTAGTAGAGACGGGTTTCACCATCTTGGCCAGGCTGCTTTTGAACCTCTGACCTCATACTCCACCGGTTTCGGCCTCTCAAAGTACTGGGATTACTTACAGGCGTGAGCTACCGCCTCTGGCCCTTTTTTTCTTTTTTTCAACTGAATTTAAGATTCAAAACAATTTTTAATTTTACTTTTTAAATTTTATGGTTTTAACAAATATAGAAAAGTGCATACTTCATAATCTTCACAAACTCCCCACAATTCTCAATAAGGAGTGTGTGTAAGGCAGGAGGACATGACGCTATGGACGGCAAGATCCTGAAAAAGAACAAAATCCTTTGAGCTGAGGAGCTGAGACCTGCCACCCGCCCAGCAGCCCAGGCCCGGGTCCGCGCCTGCGCAATGGGAGCCGGCCGGCCTGGGAGGAAGTCGGAATGCAAGAACCCCGCCCCTTTCCCGGTTTCCTCCTCCCTTCGGCTCTACCCAGATTCCTCTCCCCAGCCACAAGTGGGCCGCGTTCTCCGGTTCCCTGCTTGGTGCTTTCTGCATCCTTCCACGCTGCGCCTGCGCGGCCCCGCCTCGCCCCACGCGCGGGCTCCCGCTTCGGTTTCCTCAGACCTGCTGGCAGCACCCTGATCTTTTCCCGGTCCGGCCCGCTGCTCGCGGCGCCAAAACCATGGTGGGTACTGTGACGTCAAACGGTGGTGCCCTCGGGGAGCTCGGACGGTTGGAGCAGGGAGTCTGGCCTTTGTCCCCCTGGGCTGGAGTTTTAGGTCCTTAGTCTTATGCCTCAAGTTCGTTGAGGAGATACCTGAAAGCAAACAGGATTTTTTTTTTTCCATGGTGGGTAAAAAAACCCAACCCTGAGAGAGAGTCAGTGGACAGCGGGAGACAGAAAAGTTAGACCTTAGAGCACTCATCTGCCGGAGACCAGGCAGGCTTCTGGCGGGCGGGGGTGGGATATTTTCTGCAATTCATTGAAAGGAGTGGGCAGAGACCCCAGGAAGGTGGCCGACTGAGAGAGCACACTCAGGCCGACGTATGCAGGGCAGAGCTTCTCAGGGACTTTAAGTGATGGGCTCAGTGCAGTGTGCAGAATAATTTAGGCTCCAGCCTTTCACCTCTGTCAGCCGATTATTCTTTCCTGTGAAGTTTTGAGAACTGTCAGAGATGCAGTGGGGTTCACAATACCAGTATTTGGTAATACTGGCAAGGGACACTCCTCCCTACTATGTTCCTTCCCACATGATGGTTTCCCCCCTCTCGCCCAACAGCTCTTCTATTCTTTTTTCAAGTCCCTTGTGGGCAAGGATGTAGTCGTGGAACTCAAGAATGACCTGAGGTAGGTACCTGTTCCGACAAGTCTGTTGGGGGTGGGTGTGCCCAACGCCCTGGAACTTCTTTAATTTGAGAGCTATTTGAGGGCTGGGCGAGGTGGAAGATGTAGGGAAGAAATAAATGGGTAGGGCTCAGTGGCTCAGGCCTGTAATTCCAGCACTTTGGGAGGCTGAGGAGGGAGGATCGCTTGAGCCCAGGAATTTGAGGCTGCAGTGAGCAATGATTACTCCATTGCATTCTAGCCCAGGCAATAGAACAAGACCCCATCTCTAACAAAAATTTAAAAATTTAACAATAAATAAATGCCTTGTGCTTAAATTTACAGATAAGCTTGGGATTGTGCTGTGTATTGGAAAACAATACAAAGCAATATATAGTTTAAAGAGTAAGTACCGGCCCAGCGCCCTGGCTCTTGGGCTGGGCAAGGTGGCTCACGCCTGTAAGCCCAGCACTTTGGGAGGCCGTGGTGGGTGGTCACCACGAGGTCAGGAGTTCAAGACCAGCCAGGCCAAGTAGTGAAACCCCATCTCTACTAAAAATACAAAAATAAGCCAGGTGCGGTGTCAGGCGCCTGTAATTCCAGCTACTCGAGAGGCTGAGGCAGGAGAATTGCTTGAACCCGGGTGGCAGAGGTTGCAGTGAGCTGAGATCGTGCCACTGCACTCCAGCCTGGGTGATAGAGTGAGACTCCATCTGGAAAAAATAAAGAGTAAATACTAGTTTGTCCACGGTGGCTCACACCTGTAACCTGTGCTTTGGGAGGCTGAGATAGGAAGATCACTTGAGTCCAGGAGTTCAAGACTAGCCTGGGGAACATAGTGAGACCCCCATTTCTACAAAAAATTTAAAAATTAGCCAGGTATAGTGGTGCATGCCTGTAGTCCCAGCTATTAGGGAGCCTGAGGTGGGAGGATCACTTGAACCCAGGAAGTGAGCCATGATTGTACCACTTTACTCCAGCCTGGGTGACAGAGGGAGACCGTGTCTCAAAAAAGAACAGGCCATTGGCTGGGCATGGTGCGCAGTGGCTTACACTTGTAATCCTAGCACTTTGGGAGGCTGAGGTTGGAGGATCATGAGGTCAAGAGATCTAGATCATTCTGGCCAACATAGTGAAACCTCGTTTCTACTAAAAATACAAAAATTAGCTGGGTGTGGTGGCCCGCATCTGTAGTCCCATTTACTAGGGAGGCGGAAGCAGGAGAATCACTTGAACCCGGGAGGTGGAGGTTGCAGTGAGCCAAGATTGCACCACTGCACCACAGCCTGGCAACAGAGAGACTCTGTCTCAAAACAAAAAAAGAACAGGCCATAAACAGCAAACGTTATTTCTACAAAGTCACAATTTGAGAAGCACCCATTAGGAAGAAAATAGACTCTCTGATAGAAGGTTCTACGTGGCTAGAAGGACAGGGAGAAGTCTCTCAAAAAATATAGTATTTAGTCTAAGTCCTGAAATAAGATTAAAATAAAAGATACAAGTGGGGAGGAGATTTAAAAGCAGTGCAGGCATTAGTTTTCTGTTTATCCTTTACTGTTTTTTTTTTTTTTTTTTTTTTTTTTTTTTTGAGACAGTCTGGCTCTGTTGCCCAGGCTGGAGTGCAGTAACACTACTCTTACCGGCTCACTGCAACCTCAGCCTCCCGAGTTCAAGTGATTCTCTTGTCTCAGCCTCCCAAGTAGCTAGGATTATAGCTGCCCACCGCAATGCCCGGCTAATTTTTGTATTTTTTGTAGAGATGAGGTTTCACCATGTTGTCCAGGCTCATCTCAAACTCCAGACCCCA
This sequence comes from Sapajus apella, assembly GCF_009761245.1. Classification (NCBI taxonomy): domain Eukaryota; kingdom Metazoa; phylum Chordata; class Mammalia; order Primates; family Cebidae; genus Sapajus; species Sapajus apella. The sequence continues at coordinate 661,836 of NW_022437128.1, read as the reverse complement.
AATGATCCACCTGCCTCAGCATCCCAAAGTGCTGGGATTACAGGCATGCGCCACCTGGCATGGCCCAGACATTGGGTTTTAAGTACTTTGAGAATTTTACAAAACTTGGGGTCCAACAGAGAACTGCTAACTTTATTTTTGGCAAGATAAGGACTTTTTAAAACAGCAATTTATTATACTTACTTTATAACTTCAAAATAGAGATGAGGTATTGCTATGTTGTTCAGGCTATTCTCCAGCTGGCCTCAAGTGAACCTCCTGCCTCAGCCTCCCAAAGTCGTGGGATTACAGGTGTGAGCCACCGCGCGCAGCCAAAGGCTGTTTCTTAAATTTTTGCACCGTTCTCCCAATGAGCACTGGTGTTTTCATACCATTACTCAAATAGCATCTCAAGGGGCTTGAGGATTGGAGAATGGAGAGGATATCACTTGTGCCTGCATCCTCAAGAGTAATGCTACCTACCTACCTTTACCTACATATGGGGCTCTGGTTCCAAAGCAATAAATGTTTGAAAATAGCTAGCCTGGGCAACATTCACAGTAAGACCCCTTCTCTACAAAAAAAAATCAGCTGGGCATGGTGGCGCATGCCTGTCATCACAGCTACTCAGGTGGCTGCAGTGAGCATGATCATGCCATTGCACTCCAGCCTGGGCCGTAGAGTGAGACCCTGTCTCAAAAAAAAAAAAAAAAAAATTTGCTGATGATGTTGGGAGTCAGACAGACTTGGACTGAAGTTCCTGTTTGTTCCAAACTCAGAAAGTTTAAAACTTCTCTGAGTCAATGGAAGGTAATAACTATTTCAAAAGATGGCTGTAAACATAACAGATATTATATAGAATACAGGTCTAGTCTTTACCAGTTGTTTAATGGTAGCTATAAAGAATAGGTTGGTTTGGCTGGGCACAGTGGCTCACACCTGTAATCCCAGCACTCTGGGAGGCTGAGGTAGGCGGATTGTCTGATTTCAGGAGTTATAGACCAGCCTGGCCAACATGGTGAAACCCCACTTCTATTAAAAATAAAAGACTAGCCGGGCATGATGGCACACACCTGAAGTCCTAGCTACTCAGGAGGCTGAGGCAGGAGAATCGCTTGAACCTGGGAGGCAGAGGTTGCAGTGAGCCGAGATAGCACCACTGCCCTCCAGCCTGGGTGACGGAGTGACAGTCCATCTTAAAAAAAAAAAAAAAAAAGACACCAGGCGCGGTGGCTCACGCTTGTAATCCCAGCACTTTGGGAGGCCGAGGCGGGTGGATCACAAGGTCAAGAGAGCGAGACCATCCTGGTCAACATGGTGAAACCCCGTCTCTACTAAAAATACAAAAATTAGCCAGCCATGATGGCGTGCGCCTGTAGTCCCAGCTGCTCAGGAGGCTGAGGCAGGAGAATTGCTTGAACCCGGGAGCCGGAAGTTGCAGTGAGCCGAGATCGCGCCACTGCACTCCAGCCTGGGTAACAAGAGTGAAACTCCGTCTCAAAAAAAAAAAAAAAAAAAGGAATGGATTGGTTTAGGGGGAGGAGATGTGGGGTTGAAAATAAACCACTCTGTTAGCCGTCTTTCCTATTCCAGGCTTAGGAATGTGCCCTTTTGGTTCTACCTTTTCTGACTTTCTCAAGTCCTTGCCTTTTCCCAATCATATTCTCATCCGAGCTCTGAAGTCACCTTTATGTTGACTTTGTTATAAACTAATTTGATTCTTTTCTCTCTGCCCTTGACAGCATCTGTGGAACCCTCCATTCTGTGGATCAGGTGAGATATAGCAAGGGCCCAGAATTGGTTCCTGGTGATGGAGAGGGGAGAGCTTAAGGGTTGGGTACTTATATCTCTAGGGTTAGTAATGGTGTTTTTATTCCTTTCTTAGTATCTCAACATCAAACTAACTGACATCAGTGTCACAGACCCTGAAAAATATCCTCACATGGTGAGTTGGGGTCTATGGAGAAAAGGAAACACCTCTAAGGCAGGAGGTCCCTGGGTGGTTAGAGGACATTTTTAAGGGTGTTTTCACATTTGTCCATCTTTGTCTAGCTATCAGTGAAGAACTGCTTCATTCGGGGTTCAGTGGTTCGATACGTGCAGTTGCCAGCAGACGAGGTCGACACACAGTTGCTGCAGGATGCAGCAAGGAAGGAAGCCCTGCAGCAGAAACAGTGATAGCTCCTCCTCCTCTTCCCCTCCCTCCGTCATTGGTGACCCAGAACCCCAAGTCCCAGCCAAGCACCCCTAACTCCCAATACATAAGGGTTTTGTTTGTTTGTTTATTTCTACTAATGATGGTTTTGTGGGTTTTTTAAAGGGATGAGTGGATGAGAGGAATAATAGGGAACAGCTATCCTCTGTTGAGAAGGGGAGGATAAGTAGGCTGGGAAACTTCAAAGCCTTCCCAGTCCCCAGCACCTGCCTTTCTTACTACTTCCCTGGAGATGGTAGGAGAGTTTCCTAAGTATTTCCAGGGCAGCATGTGATTCATTTGGGCATGGAAGGAATCTGTCCCGCATCGGGAATAAAATTTATGATGCAAAGTCATGATCTGGTTCTGTACTGTGTTTGGGGCTGGGTGCTGGGAGGTGGAAAAGGAGGTTGAATTCATCCAGGCCCCTGTTAGTCTCTGTTAACCCAGCCAAGAATCCAACTCAGCTTCCCACTACTCTCCCTGGTATAAAGCATATAATAACAATTGCACTACACCACATTTCTCCAACATGCCCCTGCCTGCATGTTCTCCCTTTGGTGTTTTGCTTATACCATACTGGCAACTGGAGTGCTTGCTGTCCTTCCATTAATGTGACAATGTTATAAGATGCATTTCATGCTACCAGACTTCGCCAATCCAACCAAATCAGGACATGTTTTCTGAATATCTATAGAAGATAAATACAAACAAGGGATGTAATTTATATTTTGGAGAAAAGTTATGACTGGCAATTACTAAACTTCATTCACTCATTCAACAAATATGAGTTCGTGATGCAGATGAGACTTCTCAGCCTTAAGGGACCCTTAGAGACCGTCTAGCGTGACCCTCTTTTTTTTTTTTTTTTTTTTTAATTTTAAACAGTCTTGCTCTGTAGCCTGGGGTGGAGTGCAGTAGCGCAGTCTGGCTCATTGCAACCTCCTCCCAGATTCAAGCAGTTCTGCCTCAGCTGCCAAGTAGCTGGGATTACAGATGCCCACCCACTAGGCCTGGCTAATTTTTGTATTTATTTATTTTTTTGAGTTGGAGTCTCACTTTGTCGGCCAGGCTGGAGTGCAGTGGTGTGATCTAAGCTCACTGCAATCTCAGCCTCCCAGGTTCAAGTGATTCTCTTGCTTCAGCCTCCCAAGTAGCTGGGATTACAGGTGTGTGCCACCACACCCGGCTAATTTTTGTATTTTTAGTAGAGACAGTTCACCATGTTGGCCAGGCTGGTCTCGAACTTCTGACCTCAAGTGATCGGCCTGCCTCAGCCTCCCAAAGTGCTAGGATTACAGGCTTGAGCCACCGCGCCCGGCTAATTTTTGTATTTTTTAGTACAGACGGGGTTTCACCATGTTGGCCAGGCTGGACTCGAACTCCTCAAAGGCGTCCGCCCACGTAGGCCTCCAAAAGTGCTGGGATTATAGGCGTCAGCCACCGCGCCCGGCCATGACCCTTTTTTCATACATGAGGAAGCTGGACGCTAGGGCCTTGGAAGATGGACCTCCCCTTTGGTCATCAGGCGGCTGCCTCATGGGTGGGCTCGTCCGGCTACCCGCTGGGAACGCCTCCCCCTGCCGGCCGGCCGACCCTCTCAGGCCAGTTCCCTGGCTGCCCGCTGGGCGCCGCCCTAGCCGCCCGGTCCGAGGACCCGCACAAGGTGCCCGTGGCAGCGCCTGACGGGAGCGTGGTGCCCACGGGCGTCCTGTAGTCTTGCGCCCGCGCCGAGAGCCCCGCGCCCGCGCTGTTCCTCGTGAGCGCGGCGGGTGGTGGGCGGCACGGTCTCCGGGACAGCGTCGGGCAGGGCGGAGCGCGCACACGCAGGCGGGGCACGGCCGCCCCCGCCAGGACCCGCGGGCCCGGAAACGCTGCCTGTCACAAAGGGGGGAACACGTGGGCGCCGGCTGCCCGGGCGGCGGTCTCAGGGAGCTAGGGTCACCCGGAGAGCCGCCCATCTGTCCCTGCCCGCCCGACTTTTCCGCCCCGGCCGCTTGGCCGGTCCAGCCGCGGCCGGCGCCTGCCTGTGAGGTGGATTCCCGGCCCAGTCTGACCATCTCCCTCCAGTACGTACACGCGGCTCGAACCCGTGTCCAACCGGACGCCGACCCGCTCCTGAGAGCCTTCCACACTCCCGAAGCCCCGCGATCACGGGTAGTCCCCCACGTCCCTCTTCCCCAGGTGCTCCCCACTGTTAGTTCCCGTCTTGAGAGCCAGGTCCTCGGCTCCTTACTCCCTGCCTGGTCAGACCCTTAGTCCTGGGGGACTCGGGTGTCTGTGGCGGAGATGCTGGGTCCCCTCTCTACTCAGATATAGGACCCACCTGGATCCCTCAGTCTTCCCCTATCTCTCTTTCTCCTTAGGTTTTTCCACTTCATTCGGACACCCTCATAACTATGTCCATCCTCTACGTCTCCCCTCACCCAGATGCCTTCCCCAGCCTCCGAGCCCTCATAGCCGCTCGCTATGGGGAGGCTGGGGAGGGTCCCGGATGGGGAGGAGCCCACCCCCGCATTTGTCTCCAGCCGCCCCCGACTAGCAGGACTCCCTTTCCCCCACCCCGCCTGCCGGCCCTGGAGCAGGGGCCTGGTGGGCTCTGGGTGTGGGGCGCCACGGCTGTGGCCCAGCTGCTGTGGCCAGCAGGCCTGGGGGGCCCAGGGGGCAGCCGGGCGGCTGTTCTCGTCCAACAGTGGGTCAGTTACGCTGACACGGAGCTAATACCAGCTGCCTGTGGGGCAGCGCTGCCAGCCCTGGGACTGCGAAACTTGGCTCAGGACCCCCAGGTGAGGGGGTTGTAGGGAAGAGGGGGAGGGGAGAATTTCAGAGGAGGGAAGTGAGGACTGGAATGGACAATGAGACAAGAAGTTTGCACGTCAGATGTGGAAAAAGAGAGATCAAATCCCAGATTGCCAACTGGCATGGTAACTCGCTGTGTCTTGGTCTTCCTAGGTCTGTGAACGCGCAGGCGAGTTGATGTAATATTTGCCTCACTGAGTTAATAAGATTAAAAGATGTACGCAGAGCGCATTGGTGCCAGGCGCTTTTAAAGTCTCTTAGTAAACGTTTGATGAGTCTGAAATTGAGGAGGATAGAAGTTACTTGAATTGCAGGAAAAGATGGTGAAGGAGAGATGACAATTTCTGAGAGGAGATAAATGAAGTGAGGAAGGGAAGTGAGAGGAGAGATAAGCCTGCCAGATTGTAACTGTCAGTCCTTCCAAAGGAGACCTGTGCCTTGGTGTACTTTCAACTCTGCCTCCTTGCACGGTGTTGAGCACATGATGAAAAATTAGTATTTCTTTAATGGATGAATGAATGTGACATAGACCCTGACTTGCTCCCTCATACTGTGATCACCCTATCTAAAATCGAGTCCTTGCATTCAGAATGTTTGTGCAGTCAAACAAATAAAATAAATAAAATAGAGTCCCTCTCTCCTGGATTTCCCTGTTCCCTTTATTCTCTTTTTTTTGTTTGTTTTTTGTTTTTTGAGATGGAGTCTCCTGTCTCCCAGGCTGGAGTGCGGTGGTGCAATCCTGGCTCACTGCAACCTCTGCCTCCGGGGTTCAAGCGATTCTCCTGCCTCAGCCTTCTGAGTAGCTGGGATTACAGGTGCCTGCCACCTCACCCGGCTAATTTTTTGTGTTTTTAGTAGAGATGGGGTTTTGCCATATTGACCAGGCTGGTGTCAAACTCCTGACCTCAGATGATCTGCCCTCCTCCGCCTCCCAAAGTGCTGGGGTTACAGGCATGAGCCTCCGCATCCGGCCCCTATTCCCCTCATTCTGCTTTATTTTTCTTCATAGGAGTTAGGAAAAATAGGATGCTACATTATATATTTGCTTTTATTGTTCCCCCACAAGAATGTGAACTCTGTCAGGTCAGGGCTCTGTTTGTCTGTTCATGTTGTCCTCTCATTCCCTGGAGAAGTACTTAATAAATATTGATTGATGTCCTGAACCTGGCAGTTATTGAGTTGCCTTATATAATCTTTACTTCTATGTTTAACATATTGCATCTAACACATAATAATAAGTATTGAGTAGGGATTTGTTGGATGAGTCAGAAGTGTTTTCATTACGACTATTTGAGTGAAGAAATGGGACTCAGATGTGGTGATTTGTGGGAGTCGGGTGGAGGGAGGCCAAATGGACTGGGTTGTGGTGGGAGATGGAGGTGGGCCAAACTTTGTCTCATACCCCTTCCCTTTCCTGCCAGGCTGTGCTGGGGGCCCTGGGCAGGGCCCTGAGCCCCTTAGAAGAGTGGCTTCGGCTGCACACCTACTTGGCCGGGGAGGCCCCCACTCTGGCTGACCTGGCGGCCATCACAGCCTTGCTGCTGCCTTTCCGATACGTGAGTCACCAGGCCTGGGGAAGAACAAGACTGCTCCCCTCAGACCTCTCTGTAGCGTGACTGAGAATAGTCATTTATTTCCTGTTCCAGGTCCTAGACCCACCTGCCCGCCGGATTTGGAATAATGTGACTCGCTGGTTTGTCACGTGTGTCCAGCAGCCAGAATTCCGAGCCGTGCTGGGAGAAGTGGTTCTATACTCAGGGGCCAGGCCTCTCTCTCAACAGCCAGGTGAGGAAGGATGAGGAGCTGGAGGAAAGGGGATTCCCTGGGACCTTCCATGCAACTCACTTTCTTTTTTTCTTGTACATGGCAGAATCACTGGCACAGGGGCCTGCGGGAGAGGAGTGGGAGGGGGAGATCAGTATGGGTGAGACCTTGGGCATCTGAAATAGCCCATCTGAAACCTAGTAGCACCATCCAAGAGGGTCCCTGGCTGGCTGAATCTGAATTTCTGTGCCTCTCTAGGCCCTGAGGCTCCTGCTCTCCCAAAGACAGCTGCTCAGCTCAAGAAAGAGGCAAAGAAACGGGAGAAACTAGAGAAATTCCAACAGAAGCAGAAGATCCAACAGCAGCAGCCACCTCCAGGGGAGGTGAGAGGCAAGGGTGGAGCTGGAAGGAAGGCTGGTGTGTGCGGTGGTGGGGTGGCTGATGCCTGGGCCTGTGTCTTCTCCCTCCCAAGCAGAAGAAACCGAAACCGGAGAAGAGGGAGAAGCGGGATCCTGGGGTCATTACCTATGACCTCCCAACCCCACCTGGGGAAAAGAAAGGTACTAGGAGTGGGAAGGGGCTCACCCCTCAGCTGCTCCTTTCAAGTTTTCACCCCATCCTGCTCTATTCTTGCTCTCACCACTTGGTTTGGTGAGGATTTGCAGACTCCTGCCCCTCCCGAAGGCCCCTCAAATGCCTGTCCTATGATGTGAGCGACAGAGATCCTGATCCTTCTCTACTGGCACACCCCTTTCCCAGTCTCCCAGCCACGGCACTGAGCTCTCCCTCTCTCTCCCCCAGATGTCAGTGGCCCCATGCCTGACTCCTACAGCCCTCGGTATGTGGAAGCTGCCTGGTACCCTTGGTGGGAGCAGCAGGGCTTCTTCAAGCCAGAGTATGGGGTGAGTGGGCACTGCTGCCCAGACCCAGAGTGGGTGGGGTGGGGCAGGACTGAAGGATATGTTGCCTGGGAGGCGCTGGGAGAGGTGACCTGAGGCCTTAAACATGTGCCATCCTTCTCCACCATCAGCGTCCTAATGTGTCAGCAGCAAATCCTCGAGGTGTCTTCATGATGTGCATCCCACCCCCCAACGTGACAGGCTCCCTGCACCTGGGCCATGCACTCACCAACGCCATCCAGGACTCCCTGACTCGATGGTGAGCTCCTGTCTGCACCTCCCACTGGTTCCCTGTGACTCCTCTGGCTCTCTTCTGTTCCTGACAACCCTCCTGCCTCTCTCCTTCTGGGTTGGTGCTCACCTCTGCCCCCCAGTGGCGCTACACCGCTCTCCGTCATTCCCGTCTGATCATTTAGCATCCTCTCCTAGTCCAGTACTCCCACGCAACACCACCACTTGCAGACTTTCTTCTCTCCCTTCTTTCTTTCTTTAATTTAAATTTCATTTCATTTCATTTTTTGTAGAGACAGGTTTTCACTTTTTTGCTCAGTCTGGTCTCCAACTCCTGGGCTCAAGCGATTCTCCTGCCTCGGTCTCCCAGAGTGCTGGAATTAAAGGCATCAGGCTCCACACCCAGCCTCTCCCTTCTTTTTCTAGTAACAATAGCATTATTTTGAATTTAACTAGAACTATATGAATATATATGTATGTGTGTATCTATATATACACACACGCGTATACATATATGTATGTGTATGTACATATATACATACATATATATATATATTTTTTTTTTTTTTTTTTTTTGAGACAGAGTCTCGCTTTGTCACCCAAGCTAGAGTGCAGTGGTGTGATCTCAGCTCATGGCAACCTCCACCTCCTGGGTTCAAGCAATTCTCCTGCCTCAGCCTCCTGAGTAGCTGGCCAAAATATATGAATACACACACACACATACACACACACACACACATACACACATTGTGTTTGTTTGTTTTGAGATGGAGACTCCCTCTATCCCTCAGGCTGGAGTGCAGTAGCTCGAGCTCAGCTCACTGCAACGTCTGCCTTCAAACGATTCTCTTGCCTCAGCCTCCCAAGTAGCTGGGATTACAGGCACTTGCCACTGCACCCGGCTAATTTTTATATTTTTAGTAGAGATGGAGTTTCACCATGTTGGCCAGGCTGGTCTCAGACTCCTGACCTCAGGCGATCTGCCCACCTCAGCCTCTCAAAGTGCTGGGACTGCAGGCGTGAGCTACCGCTCCCGGCCTGGAGTAACTTTTTAATTAATGGTTCTTTCTGGTTTCTTTTCTGTTGAAACCCTTGCTTGAATGCATATCCCTGTACATCAGGCTTGTCCAACCTGCAGCCTATAAGCCACATGTAGCCCAGGACAGCTTTGAATGCAGCCCAACACAAATTTGTAAACTTCCTTAAAACAGTTTATGTTTTTTTTGCAATTTTTTTTTAGCTCATCAGCTATCGTTTGTGTTAGTGTATTTTATATGTGGTCCAAGACAGTTCTTCCATGTGACCCAGGGAAACCAAAAGACTGGATACCCCTGCTGTGCATGCTTGCTCAAGCATGTGTGGAAGGGTTTCACTGGCATAGCTATCAAGAAGTGAAACTGCTAGGTCAGCAGGGGCACACCTATATTAAGTATGAACGGAAGCTGCCAAGTTGCTCTGCAGAACGGCTTTGCTGATTGATACGTCCATGAATTGCATGTGAGGGTATTCATTTCCCTGTCCTTGCCAAGCCTGAGCATTAGGGTTGCCCAAGTAGTTTTGCCAATCTGATGGGTTAAAAAAAATGATTTGTACTTTTCTGATCACTATTGAAGTTGTGCCTATTTTCATGTTTCTTGGCCAGTCAGGTTTACCTGTATGTAAATTGTCTGTACCTATCTTTTGCCTGTTTTTCTATTGATTTTTTTTTCATGCTTGCCTATATGCAGAGTTTTTCTTTTTCTTTTTTTTTTTTTGAGAATTTTTTTTTTTTGAGACGGAGTTTCGCTCTTGTTACCCAGACTGGAGTGCAATGGTGCTATCTCGGCTCACCACAGCTTCCGCCTCCTGGGTTCAGGCAATTCTCCTGCCTCAGCCTCCTGAGTAGCTGGGATTACAGGCACGCGCCACCATGCCCAGCTAATTTTTTTGTAGTTTTAGTAGAGACGAGGTTTCACCATGTTGACCACGATGGTCTTGATCTCTTGACCTTGTGATCCACCCGCCTCTGCCTCCCAAAGTGCTGGGATTACAGGCATCAGCCACCATGCCTGGCTATTTGAGAATTTTTTTACCTGTTCTGGGTATTGATTTTTTTGTTTGTTATATATTGTAAATGTTTTCATTGTATTATAATGTGGTAGTTTTCCTATTATTATAAATGTTTCTCCTGCTTTCTGTTACTATGTTCACTGTTAATATTTTAATTAGTAACAAATGCAAAGTAATATTCTGGGTGACAAATTTTTTTAGAAAGTATTTTTAAATTACCATTTTTGGAAACCAGGGTTTATTATATTTAAATTTTAAGAATTTTTTTCTGGTATCTTTTTTTTTTTGTTTGAGACCGAGTCTCACTTTGTTACCCAGGCTGAAATGCAATGGCATGATCTTGGCTCACTGCAACCTCCATATCCCGGTTCAAGCAATTCTCCTGCCTCAGCCTCCTGAGTAGCTGGGATTACAAGTGTGCACCACCACGCCCTGCTAATTTTTTTATTTTGTATTTTTAGTAGAGAGAGGGTTTCACCATGTTGGTCAGGCTGGTCTCAAACTCCTGACCTCATGATCTACCTGCCTCAGCCTCCCAAAGTGCTGAGATTGCAGGCGTGAGCCGCCACACCCAGTCACTGGTATCTTATGTACTAAATCAATATGGTCAAAAAAAATACTGGCTGGGTGCAGTTAAATACACATTCTGTTAAATACCATAAAATGGCCAAGTTGTTTGTGTTTGTGTTTTTGTTTTGTTTTTCAATTTTTTAATAAAACTGAGAGAGGGTCTCACTATGTTGCCCAGGCTGGTCTTGAATTCCTGTGCTCAAGCAATCCTCATGCCTCAGTCTCCCAAAGTGCTGGGACTACAGGCATGAGCAACCATACTTGGCCTCCAAATTTGTTTATATGAGAACAGACTGAATACTTTAAAAAAAAAAAAATAAGGCCGGGCGCGGTGGCTCAAGCCTGTAATCCCAGCACTTTGGGAGGCCGAGGCGGGTGGATCATGAGGTCAAGAGATCGAGACCATCCTGGTCAACATGGTGAAACCCCGTCTCTACTAAAAATACAAAAAATTAGCTGGGCATGGTGGCACATGCCTGTAATCCCAACTACTCAGGAGGCTGAGGCAGGAGAATTGCCTGAACCCAGGAGGCGGAGGTTGCGGTGAGCCGAGATCACGCCATTGCACTCCAGCCTGGGTAACAACAGTGAAACTCCGTCTCAAAAAAAAAAAAAAAAATTAAGATGCAGTCTGGCTCTGTCGCTCAGGCTGGAGTGCAGTGGCGTGATCTTGGCTCACTGCAATCTCCACCCCCCTGGTTCAAGCAATTCTTGTGTCTCAGTCTTCTGAGTAGCTGGGACTACAGGTGTGCAATGCCATGGCTGGCTAAGTTTTTTGTATTTTTAGTAGAGACAGGGTTTCACCATGTTGGCCAGGCTGGTCTCAAACTCCTGACCTCAGGTGATCAGCCTGCCTCAGCCTCCTAAAATGATGGAATTACAAGAGTGAGCCACTGCACCTGGCCATAATACCTTATAAAAAACTTAAGGTAGCCACATTTTTTTTCCTAGTGAACACGGTTTAAACAAAATAATTAGTTTATTTATTTATTTTTGAGACAGAGTCTCACTCTGTTGGCCAGGTTGGAGTTCATTGGCACAACCACAGCTCAGTGCAGCCTCAACCTCAGCCACTCAAGTAGCTGGGACCACAGGTGCATGCCACCATGCCTGGCTTTTTTTTTTCTTTTCTTTTTGCAGAGATAAAGTCTCACTATGTTGCCCATGCTAGTCACCAACTCCTGGGCTCAAGCAATCCTCCCACCTTGGCCTCCCAAAGTGTTGGGGTTATAGGCATGAGCCACTACACCTGGCTTGAATTCTTTAATCTATCTAAAGTTACTTTTTGTGACTATTGGGAAAAAGGAGATTTTTTTCCCAAATAATTAGCTCATTGTTCCAAACAAATATTCTGAATAGTTTCTCCTTATTTTACTGATAGGAAGTGCCACCTTTCACAAATACTAAATTGACTTGTATCTATTTCCAGATACGATTTTGTTCCTATTTAGTAACTTATTTCAACAATTAGAACTTTTGCTATCCTGTTTGACTGGAGCCTCCTCTTTGTTCTTTTTTTTTTTTTTTTTTGAGACAGAGTCTCACTCTCCCCCAGGATGGAGTACAGTGGCACAATCTCAGCTCACTGTAACCACCACCTCCCCGGTTTCAAGCAATTCTCATGCTTCAGCCTTCCAAGTAACTGAGATTACTGGCATGCACCACTATGCCTGGCAATTTTTGTATTTTTGGTAGACAGGGTTTTGCCATGTTGGCCAGGCTGGTCTTGAATTCCAGCCTCAGGTGATCCACCCGCCTCAGCATCCCAAAGTGCTGGGATTACAGGCTTGAGCCACCACGCCTGGCCTCCCTGCTTCTTTAGAGTCCATTGACTCCCTGCCTGAAGCCTCTGCTTCCTTTGATGCTAGGCTCCACTGGCCTGGCTCACTCTCTGGTCCTCCATGCCCCGTAATAGGCACCGCATGCGTGGGGAGACCACCCTCTGGAACCCTGGCTGTGACCATGCAGGCATTGCCACCCAGGTGGTGGTGGAGAAGAAACTATGGCGTGAGCAGGGGCTGAGCCGGCACCAGCTGGGCCGCGAGGCCTTTCTACAGGAGGTCTGGAAATGGAAGGAGGAGTGAGTATGCAGCATTCCTGTGGGCATCACAGGCCTGCCTCCCTGTCTGCTATCCAGAAGACCTCTGTCACCTGTAACCCCTGGCCAGAGGGTCAGACCCTCAGAAGCAGAGTCAGTTGTCTCTAGGGCTCAGGTCAATTTCAGTGGGATGAGTGAGCTTCATGCTGCCCCATCAGCCACCTGATGTCTCCCTCCAGCCCAGGCATGAGTGCTGGCCCCAGCCTGTCTTTCTACTTCCAGGAAAGGTGACCGGATTTACCACCAGTTGAAAAAGCTCGGCAGCTCCTTGGACTGGGATCGAGCCTGTTTCACTATGGACCCTGTATGTGGGAGGGGTCTCAAAGCTGGGGCAGGAGTAGGAGGCTTCCCAGGGTGGGACCCCCACAGAAGAGAGCACAGGTGCTGCAGCCCTCTCTCAGGAGGTGGCCCACATAAAATACCATGGAGGGCTCAGCTGCAAACACCACTTCCCACCCCTTGCCATGGCCCTTTCTACGTCATGGCCCTTCCTATTCCCTGTCTCGCTCTGGGACCTCCAGATTCCTCCAGATTGCACATGATCAGGACCCCGCCTGCCGTGGAGCCTGAACCCCAGGGTCCTCTGGACCAGTACTTGTCCCCAGCTGAGTGTCTTCCCTGCCATCTGCAGCATCACAAGGCTTGTGGCCTGCTCTTGTGTTTCCTTAGTCCCCTCTCCCCCCAAAGAAAAGGACTCCCCTCAGAGGGGTCTTTGTGCTGGCCAGTGGGACTCTGTACGGGCCAGGCTTCACTGGACCCCTGGCTGTCTGCCTGGGCCTCCAGACACAAGGCCCATCTCTCTAACTTCTCCCTGCTCCACTCCAGAAACTCTCAGCAGCTGTGACAGAGGCTTTTGTCCGGCTCCATGAGGAAGGCGTCATCTATCGCAGTACCCGCCTTGTTAACTGGTCCTGCACACTCAACTCCGCCATCTCTGACATTGAGGTGCGCCCCCCACCTGGCCTGTCTCCATCTCCAATCTACCCTGGCCCTGGCCCCTGGCCCACGCCTCTAAATACCCATTTTACAGGTGGATAAGAAGGAGCTGACGGGTCGCACCCTGCTCTCCGTGCCTGGATACAAGGAGAAGGTGGAGTTTGGGGTCCTCGTGTCCTTTGCCTATAAGGTCCAAGGCTCAGGTAGGAGCCAGGGGCACCAGGATCCTGGGCTGGGAGTGGCAGGAAGGGGCCAGGGCCGAGACCACAAGGCCTTTTGTCACCCCAGATAGCGACGAGGAGGTGGTGGTGGCAACAACTCGGATTGAGACAATGCTGGGAGATGTGGCTGTAGCTGTGCACCCCAAAGATACCAGATACCAGGTGGGGGACTGTCCACAGCTGGGGAAGGAATCCTGGCCAAAAAGGGCTCCCATACTTACCAGGGTGGAGGGGTTGGGCTGAGGCCCCTGGCTGAGGAGAGGAAACTGGGTTAGAAACTGATTGTAGCTCCTTTGCCAGCTGTGACGGTGGAGCTGCTGGGGACTGTTTGGGGGCTTTCAGGTGTTGGGACAGTCAGGGCCCTGGAAAAGGACTTGGGCCTAGCCCTTAGTGCATTTTTAAAGGTCTCGCTGTTAACCAGGCTTGTCTTGAACTCCTGGCCTCAAGGAAGCCTCCTGCCTCAGCCTCCCAAAGTGTGGGGATTATAGATGTGGGCCATGGTGCCAGGCTCCTTCATGCATTTTTTTTTTTCTTTTTCTTTTTTTTTTTTTTTTGAGACAGAGTCTCACTCTATTGCCCAGGCTGGAGTGCAGTGACACCATCTGGGCTCACTGCAACCTCCACCTCCCATGTTCAAGCTGTACTCATGCCTCAGCCTCTTGAGTAGCTGGGATTACAGGCACGCGTCACCACACCTGGCTAATTTTTTTAATTTTTTGTTTTTGTGCTTTTGAAACAGAGTCTCACTCTGCTGCCAGGCTGGAGTACAGTGGAGCTATCTTGACTCACTGTAATCTCTACCTCCTGGGTTCAAGCTGTTCTCCTGCCTCAGCCTCCCGAGTAGCTGGGACTACAGGGATGCACCACAATCCCCACAATCACATTATACAATCTTCTTCTTTTTTTTTTTTTTGAGATGGAGTCCCACTCTGTCACCAGACTGGAGTGCAATGGCTCGATCTCGGCTCAACGCAACCTCCGCCTCCCAGGTTCAAGTGATTCTCCTACCTCAGCCTCCCAAGTAGCTGGGACTATAGGCACGTGTCACCACGCCCAGCTCATTTTTATATTTTTAGGAGAGACGAGGTTTCACCATGTTGGTCAGGATGATCTCAATCTCTTGACCGCATGATCTGCCCACCTCGGCCTCCCAAAGTACTGGGATTACAGGAGGGAACCATGGCACCTGACCCCACTTAATGCATTTTTTTATATCTTTTTCTGCTCCCAGCACCTGAAGGGGAAGAACGTGATCCACCCATTCCTGTCTCGGAGCCTTCCCATTATCTTCGATGAATTTGTGGACATGGAGTTTGGCACAGGTGGGCAAGGGGCTGGTCCTGCGGGGAGAGGAAGAGATTGGAGCTTCACCCTAGCTGTCCATCTTCTCTCAGATAAAAAGAAAATAAGCTTCAGCCAAACAGGCAGAGCTTGGGGTGGTTCTCGAGGGACCGTATTAGACAGGTAGAGGCCAGAAGTGGTCTCAGATCTACATCCTTCAGCAAAGAGGTGAGTGTAGGAAGGAGCTCCGTGGAGTCCTTCATGACTCAGGCACCCACATGTACACTCAGGTGCTGTGAAGATCACCCCCGCACATGACCAAAATGACTATGAAGTTGGGCAGCGGCATGGGCTGGAGGCCATCAGCATCATGGACGCCCGGGGGGCCCTCATCAACGTGCCTCCGCCTTTCCTGGTGAGGCTGCCTGGGGCATGAGTGCCCGGGTCGGGGAGACGGAGGGGTGGCTGGGCATTGCCATGATGAGGCCTTATTCCTACCCAGGGCCTGCCCAGATTTGAGGCCAGGAAGGCAGTGCTGGTGGCGCTGAAGGAGCGGGGACTGTTCCGTGGCATCGAGGACAACCCCATGGTGGTGCCACTTTGCAAGTGAGGGTGGGGGCCAGGGACGGGAGGGAGGTGGAGGGCTCCTCAGGGTTTCACCTCCTGGCTTCTCACCTACGTGTACCTGCAGCCGGTCGAAGGACGTAGTAGAACCTCTGCTGCGGCCGCAGTGGTACGTGCACTGCGGGGAGATGGCCCAGGCCGCCAGTGCCGCCGTGACTCGGGGCGACCTCCACATCCTGCCTGAGGCCCATCAGCGCACGTGGCATGCCTGGATGGACAACATCCGGTGTGTAGGGCCCTCCATGTGGGAGGGGCTGGCCAAGGGATGAGCAGGGCCTGGACTGGGCTCCACCAGGCCCTCCCTGATTTCCCCACCCCCACATTTGCAGGGACTGGTGCATTTCCAGGCAGCTGTGGTGGGGCCATCGAATCCCAGCATACTTCGTCACTGTCAATGACCCAGCAGTGCCCCCTGGGGAGGTAAGCAGAGAGCCAAAGCTGGATGCCGGGACACCTGGGGAAGTGGTGGATTTATTGGGTCCTTGGTTGCGGGAAGGGGCAGAATGAGGCAGAAGCAGACACACCCTCTTGGGTAATCACTGCATGTGCGGCAGGACCCTGACGGGCGGTACTGGGTGAGTGGACGCAACGAGGCAGAGGCCCTGGAGAAGGCGGCCAAGGAGTTTGGAGTGTCCCCTGACAAGATAAGTCTCCAGCAAGGCAAGGCAGGGCCTTGAGGGTTTGGAGGGAGTTGGGGGGGCAGAGCTCCACTCCCTCTGACCTCTGACCTTTGGCCTGTCTCAGATGAGGATGTATTGGATACCTGGTTCTCCTCCGGCCTCTTCCCCTTTTCCATCTTGGGCTGGCCCAACCAGGTGAGTTCCTGGGGCCAGGGCAGTGCGGGACAGGGGACTAGAGGGTGGGTGTTGGTTTCCCTTCACACCCTGGTCTGCCCTCAGTCAGAAGACCTGAGTGTGTTTTACCCCGGGACGCTGCTGGAGACCGGTCACGACATCCTCTTCTTCTGGGTGGCCCGGATGGTCATGCTGGGCCTGAAGCTCACAGGCAGACTGCCCTTTAGAGAGGTGCGGAGACAGCCGAGACCCTCCCACAGCCCCCAGCCTCCTCCTCTGCCCTCCTGTGCTGCACCGTGGGCCCCGAGTGGCTGGGGCACGGGGTTGGCTGTGGGCCAGCCTGGCCCGAGGGCTGGTGGGGGTTGAAATCCGGCCTGGGCCCTGCTCAGTGATTCCTGTGCCCCAGCCCAGGGCTTTGTCTTCCCAGAGGAGGGAGTACTTCTGATTCATATAAAGGCGCTGAATGAGCTCTTGGGGACACTCAGTGGGGCCTGTGGTTCATAGTGGGGTAGATCAGACACAGTCTTGGCCAGGCACTGAGGCTGGGGATGAGGTGACTGCGTCTCACGGGCCTCCCCACCTGCCCTGCAGGTCTACCTCCACGCCATCGTGCGAGATGCTCACGGCCGGAAGATGAGCAAGTCTCTAGGCAATGTCATCGATCCCCTGGATGTCATCCACGGAGTCTCCCTGCAGGTGGGCTGGCTGCTGGGCCAGCCAGGAAGGGCTATGGGGCTGTGGCCGCAGCCACCTGACTGCTCCCATTCCAACCTCAGGGCCTCCATGACCAGCTACTGAACAGCAACCTCGATCCCAGTGAGGTGGAGAAGGCCAAGGAAGGGCAGGTATGGAGGGTTGGTCTGGGCTGAGCAGGAACACAGTGTGGATCGAGCTGGCTGAGGATGCTCCTCCCTCTGCCTCTTCCCTGTAGAAAGCTGACTTCCCAGCGGGGATTCCCGAGTGTGGCACCGATGCTCTCCGGTTTGGATTATGCGCCTACACGTCCCAAGGTAAGGGCCCGAAATCTTTCCTTCCGGCTACTTCCTCCTTCCGTGAGGCCATCCCCACCTCCACCCTGAGCCTCTGGTGGGCATGGGCTGGGAAGAGGATGATGAGGACTACATCTCACCCCCAACCTAGGTCGTGACATCAACCTGGATGTGAACCGGATACTGGGTTACCGCCACTTCTGTAACAAGCTCTGGAATGCCACCAAGTTTGCCCTCCGTGGCCTTGGGAAGGATTTTGTGCCTTCACCCACCTCCCAGGTAAGGGCCTGATGGGCAGCAAAGCTGGCAGCACCCACACAGGCTGCACCCCTGTCCAGAGGGGCCTCCATGTAGCTTGGGGGACAGATAGACACAGAGACAGTTAGAGCTCTAGAAAGCTCTGGAAAGCCCAGGGCACTGGGGGCTCGGGCCTGTCACTTCTCCCCAGATCCTGGCACATACGTGGTTACTTTGGACTCATTAGACTCTGGGTGAAGATTTGGCCATGACTCCTGCTCCCAAGGGTTATGGTACCCTCCCCTGGCGCACTGGCTGATACACCCTCTCTCCCCAAGCCCGGAGGCCATGAGAGCCTGGTGGACCGCTGGATCCGCAGCCGCCTGACAGAGGCTGTGAGGCTCAGCAACCAAGGCTTCCAGGCCTACGACTTCCCGGCCGTCACCACTGCCCAGTACAGCTTCTGGCTCTATGAGCTCTGTGACGTCTACCTGGTAAGAAGGAGCAGAGTGGGCAGGGGCGGCAGGGGCGGGTGGGCAGCAGAGCCCTGGCTCAGCTTTGCCAGAGTTGGCTTTGAGACCCAAGCCAACCCATCCCCTTCCCAGTCCCCCCAGGCACAGCGAGGGCTCAAGGCTAGACCTCCAGCCTTGAGCTCTGTATTTCTCATTCCCTAGGAGTGCCTCAAACCTATACTGAATGGGGTGGACCAGGTGGCCGCCGAGTGTGCCCGCCAGACCCTGTACACCTGCCTGGATGTTGGCCTACGCCTGCTCTCGCCTTTCATGCCCTTTGTGACGGAAGAGCTTTTCCAGAGACTGCCCCGGAGGACGCCGCAAGCTCCCCCTAGCCTCTGCATTACCCCCTACCCGGAGCTCTCGGAGGTATGGCCTGGCCTGGAGAGGGGAGTCTGGCCTGTCCTCCAGATCCCCTTACCCCTCCTCCACCCCACAGTGCTCCTGGAAGGACCCTGAGGCAGGTCCCCTTACCCCTCCTCCACCCCACAGTGCTCCTGGAAGGACCCTGAGGCAGGTCCCTTTACCCCTCCTCCACCCCACAGTGCTCCTGGAAGGACCCTGAGGCAGAGGCCGCCCTCGAGCTGGCGCTAAGCATCACAAGAGCCGTGCGCTCTCTTCGGGCCGACTATAACCTCACCCGGATCCGGCCTGACTGTGAGCCTCAGGCCCCCATGGCCACCCCATCCCACTGTCCCCTCAGCCTACTCTGGGACCCAGTGTCCAGCAGTGGCTGCTTGGTTTCTTGTCTCCACAGAGCCAGGCCTCACCTTCCTCCCTCCCCTGCAGGTTTCCTGGAAGTGGCGGATGAAGCCACGGGTGTCCTGGCGTCGGCTGTGTCAGGCTACGTGCAGGCGCTGGCGAGTGCGGGTGTGGTGGCCGTCCTGGCCCTGGGGGCTCCCGCCCCACAGGGTTGCGCTGTGGCCCTGGCCTCTGATCGCTGCTCCATCCACCTGCAGCTGCAGGGGCTGGTGGACCCAGCGCGGGAGCTGAGCAAGCTGCAAGCCAAGCGAGTTGAGGCGCAGCGGCAGGCCCAGCGTCTGCGGGAACGCCGTGCTGCCTCAGGCTACCCTGTCAAGGTGCCCCTTGAAGTCCAGGAGGCAGATGAAGCCAAGGTGTGTGGCGTGGGTGGGCGTTTCCACCATCCGCTTCCTCCATCAGAACCTTGGTCTGGGCTGGTCCGTGCTGTGGTGTTGACAACTAACTGATCACAACCAGTTACAGATTTCTTTGTTCCTTCTCCACTCCCGCCAGCCTTAAACACAAAACAGGCCAGCTCAGTGGCTCATACCTGTAATCCCAGAATTTTGGGAGGCTGAGGTGGGTGGATCACTTGAGCCCAGGAGTTTGAGACGAGCCAACATGGTGAAATCCTATCTACAACAAAAATACAAAAATCAGCCGGGCGTAGTGGCGCACGCCTGGGGTCCCAGCTACACAGGAGGCTGAGGTGGGAGGATTGCTTGAGCCCGAGAGGTCAAGGCTGCGGTGAGCCAACATCGTGCCACTGTACTCCAGCCTGGGCGGCAGAGAGAAGACCCTGTCACACACACACGCACACAAACGCAAAACAAAAACAAAAGCCAATCCTGGTCTGGAAGCTGGACTCTGTGCTCAACCCTGCGGAATCCACTAGGGAGCATGGAGCCCAGGCCTTTTGAGCAGGGGCCATGGGATGGCCTCTCCTTATACATGGGGAACAGCTGTGGGCTGGTCACAGCCCAGGATCACACAACAGGTTTGGAGATGGAGGCCGACCTAAAACCAGGCATCCTGTCTCCCAGCTAGACCCTTCATTCCCCACCCTGCTCCCGGAAATATGGAAACCTGCAGGCCTGGGGCTGTGCTTGGGGTCCGCATGGCACCAGGGAGCCCTGGGCCTCCCACCACTTACTTTCAAGCCTCCTGGGTTGACCCTGGAAAGCCAGTCTCATTTGTCCCCTGCCTCCTGGGTTCCGCCAGAGAGAGGCATGGAGTAAACTGCACAGACACAGAGAAAACCAGTCATGAGGGCCAAGAGCTAGGGAGCCTTGAGTGGAAGTGGTTCATCTCACGTGGTTCTCCCAGAGCCTCAGGAGGGGGGCAATATCATCTTCATCTGACAAATGAAGTGACCTTCCTGGGAGCCTGTGCTATCCTACTCAGGTGGGGACCATGGGTAGGGGGCATGTAGGCTCAGGTTCCTTTGTTCTTGGGGACTGACCACTCAGTGGAAAAAGGCAAGACCCAAGAGGTGGAAGTGGGGATGCTGGTGGGAATGGGTGGGGAGCCTGGCCAGCCAAGCACGTGCCTCTGAGCCACTGACCCCCCATGGTCCTTGCTCATCTTTGCAACTCTGCTCTGGGCGTGTGGGTGTCCCTTTGCTTGGACCTGGGTCTTCACCCCGCCCGCACCCGGTTCCACTTCAGCTCCAACAGACGGAAGCAGAGCTCAGGAAGGTGGATGAGGCCATCGCCCTATTCCAGAAGATGCTGTGATCCACCACCCAGCTTCACCCCTCACCCCCAGCGGCTCACCACAGGGTGGCAGCAATAAAATATTTTCCCACAAAATCCTCTTGTCATCTGTGGTGGGCAGAGAGGGGAGCAGAGGGGCTGGGTTCCTGAATCCTTGGTGGCTGCAGGGTGGGAGTGAGGCCCTGGTCCTGGAGGGCAGAGGGGTGAGTCTATCTGGGTCTGTCCCTGGCACTGTGCCAGGTCTGAGTCACGCTGCTCGCTCCCTTCCTCCTCCCCAGCTCTCATTCACCTCCACACTGCAGCCAAGGGAGGCCCGCCCTAGTGTGGGCTGCTGCCTATGGCCTTGGGTAGGCATGAGCAGAGGGGCCACGGGTTGCCCGTCCTCCCCCATCCTGCTGGGGCCTCCCTCCCCCTTCACTGAGCCCCGGTTAATTATAACTCTGACCTAAGTGCCCTGTGACGTCGCGCCCAGGCCAGCCCTGCCCAGGAGACCCAGCAACCAGGTAGGGGAGGGCCCAAGAGGACTCAGGCTTCCTGGGCGTGGGGAGTGTTTCTTTGGCAGGGCTGGGGACTCATCCAGGGACTAGGGAGGGGTGCCTGGGGGAGGAGCCTTGGACCCCTCTCCTGGCAGGTGTGTATGTTCCTATTGGTCTGATGAAACCCTCAGGTTGTCTGGGTGACGGGGGAGAGGGCGGGGAAGCCAGGCTGGAGCAGACGCGACTTTTAAGGTAAAGCAGGTGCTCATGGAGACCAGCAGAGCCGCCTGCCTTGGAATCGTGGCTGCTTCCTCCTCCCTTGAGAGCCTTCTGTCTCCCAGGTCCATGTCTCAGCCATGCTCCCTACGGAGGTGCCCCAATCCCACCCAGGCCCCTCAGCATTGCTTCTGCTGCAGCTGCTGCTGCCCCCGACATCTGCCTTTTTCCCCAACATCTGGAGCCTGCTGGCTGCCCCTGGCTCCATCACCCACCAAGACCTGACTGAGGAGGCAGCGCTCAACGTCACCCTGCAGCTCTTCCTGGAGCAGCCTCCGCCAGGCCGCCCCCCTCTTCGTCTTGAGGACTTCCTGGTGAGCACCCTGGGTCCTGTCACACCCCTGCCAGATTCCCCAATTCCATGGGGCCTCTACTCCTTGAAGGTTCTGGTTGCCAAAAGAAGAGACACCTATGGCCCCACCCCTGCAGCAACAATACCCAGTAGTCTTGGTCCTGAAATTAGGAGTTCCCCTACTTAGAAAGATCCAGGACTGGCTGGGCGCGGTGGCTCACGCCTGTAATCCCAGCACTTTGGGAGGCCAAGGCAGATGGATCACAAGGTCAAGAGATCGAGACCATCCTGGCCAACATGGTGAAACCCCCTTCTCTACTAAAAATATAAAAATTAGCTGGGCATGGTGGCATGCACCTAGTCCCAGCTACTCGGGAGGCTGAGGCAGGAGAATCGCTCGAACCCAGGAGGTAGAAGTTGCAGTGAGCCGAGATTGTGCCTCTGTATTCCAGTGGTGACAGAGCAAGACTCTGTCTCAAAAAAAAAAAAAAAAGAAAAAAAAGGTCCAGGACTTTTCCTCCTTAATAGGGGTGAGGACCCTCATAGCCAGCCTTGAGTGTCGGTTGCTGAGATAAGGTGGGCAACGGTCAATCCAAGGGGCCTCCCTGGATCCCCGTCCCCTGCTCTTCTCTGCAGGGTCGAACACTCCTTGCCGATGACCTCTTTGCTGCCTACTTTGGACCTGGGTCTCCTTCCCGGCGGTTCCGAGCAGCCTTAGGTGAGGTGTCTCGTGCCAATGCAGCCCAGGACTTCCTACCAACTTCCAAAAATGACCCCGAGCTGCACTTTGATGCTGAGCGACTGGGTCAGGGACGTGCGCGCCTGGTAGGGGCTCTGCGGGAGACCCTGGTGGCAGCCAGAGCCCTTGACCACACCCTGGCCCGCCAGCGCCTCGGGGCTGCGCTCCATGCCCTGCAGGTGAGAACAGGGTTGCGGGGATGGTCAGAGGGGTCTTCACTTCCAGTGTGCCTGTCTGGGATGGATCATGTCCTATGGTACCTTCCTGATCATGCTTCCTTCACTCTGGAAAGGGTGGGCACTGGCAAGCAGTGCCCCGAGGCTATGTCTCAGTCCCCGCTTCCAAGCTGGAAGTGCTCCCTGTGGGAACAGCAAGGAGGGCACTGTGGCTGGAGAGAAGTGAGGGTGAGAGAGGAAGGCTGCGAGGTCAGAGAGGTGAACAGAGTAGCACAAGTCGTAGGGCTCTGCAGGCCAAGAGGGGCCTTTGGTTAGACTCTGAGCTGAGAAGAGACACTGGGACGATTTCCACCTGGGCAAAGCTCTGGTCTGAGCAATGGAGAGAGGGCAGTGGAGGAGACTTGGGGTGTCTGGTGGGAGCAGCGGGGGTGGTAGGGGATTTTCTGGGTGGGAAACTCGAAGGAGTGGCATATTAGGGCTGGAGATGGTGAGAAAGATCAGACTAGTGCCTTATTCCCTTTCTACTATCCTCCGGACCAGGATTTCTACAGTCATAGCAATTGGGTGGAGCTGGGCGAGCAGCAGCCACACCCTCACCTCCTCTGGCCAAGACAGGAGCTCCGAAGCCTGGCACAAGGTACAGCTATGACCCGGTGGTGATGTGGGAGCCCACAGGGCCACCTCCTAAGTTCACCCAGCCACTGTGTGACATCCTGAGGTCTCAGAGGGTGTGATGTTACTTAATCTCTCCCAGTCCAAGCAATGCCTGACTCGGTTAAGCAGCTGCCCCAAGGTCACACAGGGAGGAATAGCGAGGATCACAGTCCTGTCTGAAGTGTGGCTTCCTCCCCACGCTGACTCACACAGGGCCTTCTCTCACAGTCCCCTCATCCTCTTACCCGAAAACTGCCTCTTTTCCATAACTCACGAAGGGCCTAATCCCCATAGGATTGGTCCCTACACGCACTGTGGGGGATTTTTATTATGTATTTATTTTTGAGATGGAGTTTTGCTCTGTTGACCAGGCTGGAGTGCAGTGGTGAGATCTCAGCTCGCTGCAACCTCTGCCTCCTGGGTTCAAGTGATTCTCCTGCCTCAGCCTCCCAAGTAGCTGGGATTACAGGCCTGCACCACCACACCTGGCTAATTTTGTATTTTTAGTAGAGACGAGGTTTCTCCATGTTGGTCAGTCTGGTCTCGAACTCCAGACCTCAGGTGATTCGCCTGCCTTGGCCTCCCAAAGTGCTGGGATTACAGGCATGAGCCACTGCGCCTGGCCTTCTTCTTATTTATGTATTTATTTACTTTTTAGAGATGAGGTCTCACTATGTTGCCCAGGCTGGTCTTAAACTCCTGGACTCAAGCAATCCACCCGCCTCAGCCTCCCAAAGTGCTGGGATTACGGGCATGAGCCACCGTGCCTGGTCCGTGCTGTGTTTTCAAGCACAGCCCCAGTCTCAAACATTCAGTCTCACTGTGGGCCCATGACCGTAGGTTTCAGGGCTTTTGCCTCATCCCAGCTGGGAGGAAAAGCTGAAGAACTTTGGATGGGTGGGGATAAAGGCTGGGAGTGGCAAAATCTTGGGTTCTAGCCCTGCCCTCTCTTCCCAGTGAGCGATCCTACCTGCTCCGATTGCGAGGAGTTGAGCTGCCCCGGGAATTGGCTGGGCTTCACCCTCCTCACCTCTGGCTACTTTGGAACTCATCCCCCCAAGCCTCCAGGTACCAGACAAGAAAGCTCCCCAGAAGTAATGGGAGGCAGCCACTCCCTGACAGATCTCTGTCTGTAGGCTTGCTTGCCTTTGCTATGGCATCTCCTCCTAGGAGGAGAGGATGCTGGGAACAGGGTGGGTGGAGGAACGTCCCCTGAGGAGGCTGTGGTGGGGTTGGGGGAGGGGAGCAGCTTCTTCCTCCACTGATAGGATTTCTCCCTTGCCATAGGCAGCTTTGGGGGACTGGCTGGAGGGATCAGGAGATCCACCATGTGGTGTGGTGATTGACCACCATGCCCTAAGATTTACTCCAGAATTCCCCTCTACAAAGCATTATTATTATTATTATTTGAGATGGTGTTTCACTCTTTTTGCCCAGGCTGAAGTGCAATGGCACGATCTCGGCTCACTGCAACCTCTGTCTCCTGGGTTCAAGTGATTCTCTTGCCTCAGCCTCCCAAGTAGCTGGGATTACAGGCATGTAGCACCATGCCCGGCTAATTTCGTATTTTTAGTAGCCGGGGTTTCATCATGTTGGCCAGGCTGGTCTTGAACTCCTGACCTCAGGTCATCTGCCCCCCTTGGCCTCTCAAAGTGCTGGGATTACAGGTGTGAGCCACTGCACCTGGCCGTTATTATTATTATTATTATTATTATTTAGAATGAGTCTAGCTCTGTTGCCCAGGTTGGAGTGCAGTGGCACAATCTCAGCTCACTGCAACCTCCACCTCCAGGGTTCAAGTGATTCTCCTGCCTCAGCCTCCTAAGTAGCTGGGATTACAAGCAGGCACCACCACACCCAGCTAATTTTTATATTTTTCGTAGAGACGGGGTTTCACCATGTTGGCCAGGCTGGTCTCCAGCTCCTGATCTCAGGTGATCTACCCGCCTCAGCCTCCCAAAGTGCCAGGATTACAGGCGTGAGCCACCATGCCCGGCCCCATCATCATTTCTTGCTGAACCCTTGCTGAGGGGTGAGAGGATCAGGCCAGGTCTGAAAGGGACTCATTTCCTTAGGAGGCAGTGGGTTTTTGACCTCCGCTATCCAGATCCCTTTCGCCAAACCAGGGAAATGTAGCCATGGGGGCCATTTTGACCGGAGCAGCTCCCAGCCACCTCGGGGAGGCATCAACAAGGACAGCACATCCCCAGGCTTCTCTCCTCACCACATGCTGCACCTCCAGGCTGCAAAACTGGCCCTTCTAGCCTCCATCCAGGCCTTCAGCCTTCTGCGAAGCCGCCTGGGAGACAGGGATTTCTCCAGGTGAGTGGCCTCCTGGGGATGGACCCCCCCATGTGAGAAACCAGATGCTGGGGACAAACGTGCAGACCCTTCACTGTGTCTCCGGCCTGCTCCCCAGGCTGCTGGACATCACCCCAGCCTCCAGCCTGAGCTTTGTCTTGGACACCACGGGCAGCATGGGTGAGGAGATCAATGCTGCCAAAATCCAGGCTCGCCACATTGTGGAGCAGCGGAGGGGCAGCCCCATGGAGCCTGTCCACTATGTCCTGGTGCCTTTTCATGACCCAGGTGAGTGTGGTCTGGCTAGGACAGTGGAGTGGAGGAAAATGCAAGGTAGGGCATAAAGGGCTGTGGTGAGGAAGTGGCCTTGAGGTGGCATTTCCTGTAAGGCTGAGTGAGCCTCTACTGTGAGCATACAGAAAATTAGCAGCAGCCTGGCTGGGGTGGCTCACGCCTATAATCCCAGAACTTTGGGAGGTGGAGGTGGGAGGATCCTTTGAGCCCAGGAGTTCAAGACCAACCTGGGCAACATAGACTCAGGTCTCTACAAAAAAATTAATGAAAATTATCTGGGTGTGGTGGCGCATGCCTATAGTCCCAGCTACTTGGGAAGCTGAGGCAGGAAGATCACTTGACCCCAGGAAATTGAGGCTGCAGTGAGCCGTGATCGCACTACTGCAATCCAGGGCGGCCTGGGCAACACAGTGAGACCCTGTCTGTGAAAGAAAAGGAGTTAGCTAGCAGCCTTTTCTCCCACTGTTTCTAAAATGGCAGCACTTTCCATGAGTTTAATGCATAATCCATGCTTCTGCTTTCTTAGGTTTTCATGCTAATAAGCCATTTTCTTTTTTTTTTTTTTTAGTCTTTCTTTTTTTAAAACATTGCTACAAAGACGTGTCCAAAATAAGCCATTTTCAATTCTCTTCATTTCCTATCGACAGAGATTGGGGTGAAGATGGGGTTGGTTGGGCCAGGCTTCTGGGAAGCATCGGAGACAGCTACCTGCACTGTATTCCTTTCCCACTGATTAGGAGTTAGACTATCTGGCTTAAGTCTGTGTGTCTTTAGGCTGGTCATTTAAACTTTATTTGCCTCAATTTCATCATGCATAAAATGAGTCAGTTGCCTGCCTCATCCTGCCTGACTCCCAGGGTTGAAACGATGCAAATAAAATGCCTACTGGACTGAGTTGCCTAAAGGTAGGGATTGAGTCTTATTTGTCTGCATACATCCTACAGTGGCTGGCATTTAATAGAGACTTAGTATATGTTTGATGAAGGTATAAATGAAGAACTTAGCGCTTATTATGTGTCAAAGCACTAGCCTAAGATTTATAAAATCAACTCAACTCATTCAGTCTTCCCACTAAGTCTCTGAGGTAAGTGCTATTATTCTGTCTTTTTTCTGGTGAGGAAACTTTTTTTTTCTTTTTTTTTTCCTTTGAGATAGCGGGAGAGTCTCACTGTCAGCCAAGATGGAGTGCAGTGGTATGACCATGGCTCATAGCAGCCCACGATTCCAGCGATCCTCCTGCCTCAGCCTCCTGAGTAGCTAGGACCATAGGCAAGCACCACCGTATCCAGCTAATTTTTGTATTTTTTTGTATAGATGGGGCCTCACTATGTTACCCAGTCTGATCTCGAACTCCTAGGTTCAAGTGATCCTCCCACCTCAGCTTCCCAAAGTGCTGGGATTATAGGTGTGACCAGTTTGTGTTTGTTTGTTTTTGAGACGGAGAGTCTCAGCTCTGTCTCCAGGCTGGAGTGCAGCTGTGTGATCTCGGCTCACTGCAACCTCTGCTTCCTGGGTTCAAGCGATTCTCCTGTATCAGCCTCCCTAGTAGCTGGGACTACAGGTGCTCACCACCATGCCCAGCTAATTTTTGTATTTTTAGTAGAGATGGGGTTTCTCCATGTTGGTCAGGCTGGTCTCAATCTCTTGATCTCGTCCCACCTCAGCCTCCCAAAGTGCTGGGATTACAAGCATGAGCCACCATGACCGGCCCTAGGTGGTTTTTTTTTTTTTTTCATATGTACATGTATCCAATAAAGGCCTACAGGAAATGCCACCATTTTTTTTAAGGGAGTGGAGGCCCATCTTCCCACCCACCAGGGACACCTAAGACTGCCCTGCCCTCCCCCACCCTGCACTGACAATTATGAGTCTTATAATGGAATATTGTTACTTCAATGCTTGTCCACTCCAGGAGCACAGCAGGCTTCTTAACTGGGGAGGTGGCTCTTGGTAGGAATGAGGGGAGCTCTTTTCTCACTTATCTTAACCTCCCTTCCCCTTCCCAGGGTTTGGCCCTGTGTTTACAACCAGTGACCCTGACAGCTTCTGGCAACAGCTTAATGAGATCCATGCCTTGGGGGGTGGAGATGAGCCTGAGATGTGCCTGTCAGCCCTGCAGGTCTGTCCCCTCCCTTCTTCCCTTCTTATCCCCCCTTTCCTGGCCCCACCACCAGGGGGAGCTAGATCCCTCCTGGGGCTCCCCACCACCTTCAGACCCTAGATCACTAGCTTCACACCAGGATTCCCGGGCCATATTCCCTTTTGCTTCATCCTCCTTGGCTCTGCCCATTCCCCTCCTGCTGCCATTGTTAACACTGGCCCTTGCTTTCCCTGCCAGCTGGCCCTGCTGCATACACCGCCACTCTCAGACATCTTTGTCTTCACGGATGCCTCCCCCAAGGATGCCTTTCTCACCAACCAGGTGGAATCCCTGACTCAGGAGCGGCGCTGCCGGGTGAGCAGAGCTGATGAGAGACCCAGTGTTAGCTGCCCAGGGATGGGGGAGATCCTGTGATGACAGTCTCATAACGAGGGTTGCACCACACTGTAGTGGCCCAACAAGCCTTGGTGCATGGTGGGAGAAGCGCACAATGAACGGAACATTTCCTGATACCTTTAATGATGCTCACGCACAGGAGGCCCTACCCTTAATAATGCTGAATTTGTATTTGAACCTGCCCAATAAACAATGTGAAGAACTGGAAATCTAGTCACCAAAAATCCACTGTGACAGTTACAAGGGAGTGGCCAACTACTTTTTTTTTTTTTTTTTGAGACAACATCTCACTCTGTTGTCCAAGCTAGAGTGCAGTGTGGAGATCTTGGCTCACTGCAACCTCCACTTCCCGGGTTCAAGCAATTCTCCTGCCTCAGCCTCCCAAGTATCTGGGACTACAAGCACGCACTACCATGCCTGGCTAATTTTTTGTGTTTTTAGGAGAGATGGGGTTTCACTATGTTGGCCAGACTTGTCTTGAACTCCTGACCTCGTGATACGCCCGCCTCAGCCTCCCAAAGTGCTGGGGTTACAGATGTGAGCCACCGCACCCAGCCAGTGGTGGCCAACTACTAACTGAAGGCAGGGGGTTGTCATTGGGAGACCCCACTCTAGCAGCCAGAGGCAGGCAGAGACCTTATCACGAACCATCAACTCTGGAGAAAGCTTGAGCACAGGGATTCTCATTTTTATTTTATTTTATTTATTTATTTATTTTTTTTTGAGACGGAGTTTCGCTGTTGTTACCCAGGCTGGAGTGCAATGGCACGATCTCGGCTCACCGCAACCTCCGCCTCCTGGGTTCAGGCAATTCTCCTGCCTCAACATCCTGAGTAGCTGGGACTACAGGCACGCGCCACCATGCCCAGCTAATTTTTTGTAGTTTTAGTAGAGACGGGATTTCACCATGTTGACCAGGATGGTCTCGATCTCTTGACCTCGTGATCCACCTGCCTCAGCCTCCCAAAGTGCTGGGATTACAGGCGTGAGTCACCGCGCCCGGCCAGGGATTCTCATTTATAATAGTGGATGGCACTTGGATAACTCAACCACTGGGCCCTCTCTTCTGGCCTCAGGTAACATTCCTGGTGACTGAAGACCCATCAAGGGTTCAGGGCCGAGCTCGGCGTGAGGTCTTGTCCCCTCTGCGTTTTGAGCCATACAAAGCAGTGGCCCTGGCCTCAGGAGGAGAGGTGATTTTCACCAAAAACCGGCACATTCAGGACGTGGCAACCATTGTTGGGGAGAGCATGGCTGCCCTGGTAAGTGGGGGCCAGTGTACTCACTTAGGAACTGAAGGGTGATCAGGTTGCACCTCTTTTCTAATAGGAGAAAGGGGAATCACTCTCACTGCTGTGTTGCTCTTCCAGTCATGGGGCTGGAAAGGAAGTTTCCCTCCCTCTAAGATCCATGGCTAGCCACTGCAGATAGGTAGATAGATAGATAGATAGATAGATACACAG
The DNA here is from genome assembly GCF_009761245.1 of Sapajus apella. Classification (NCBI taxonomy): domain Eukaryota; kingdom Metazoa; phylum Chordata; class Mammalia; order Primates; family Cebidae; genus Sapajus; species Sapajus apella. Next base: position 632,035 of record NW_022437128.1, on the reverse strand, counting down.
ATACATAGATAGATACATAGATATAGATAGATAGATACATAGATAGATAGACATAGATAGATAGATAGATAGATGATAGATAGATAGATAGAGAGAGATATGGAGTCTCATGCTGTTGCCCAGGTTGGAGTGCAATGGTGTGATCTTGGCTCACTGCATCCTCCACCTCCCAGGTTCAAGGGATTCTCCTGCCTCAGTCTCCCCAGTAGCTGGGATTACAGGCACCTACCACCAGGCACAGCTAATTTTTGTATTTTTTTTAGTAGAGCCAGGATTTCACCATTTTTTTGGCCAGGCTGGTTTCGAACTCCTGACTTCAAGTGATCCACCTACCTTGCCTTCCCACAATGCTGGGATTACAGGCATGAGCCACAGTGCCCAGCCTGCATTGCCCTTTCATATCAGTAAACCCCTCCCCAGTTGGCCTCCAGTTTTCTGCCCTCAGGGTTACCACAGAAAGTCCTACCATCTTTTTTTTGGGGGGTTGTATTCTGTAGAGACAGGGTCTCATTATGTTGACTAGGCTGGTCTTGAACCCCTGGTCTCAAATGATCCTCCTGTGTTGGTCTCCCAGGTGCTGGGATTACAGGCATGAGCCACCATGCCTGGCCTGTCATCTTTTAATGGGGTACAAGATGTGACTGTCTAATCCTGAATCCCTTGCCTCCAACTTTGTCACTGACCATAATAACTTCATCCCTGGCCCTGTGCCCCCCTCTCACTGGCGTCCCTTTCTCTGTGTGTGACATGGTTTCTTTCCATCTCCCCTTTCTTCTGTATTTGTTCCCACCTGATCCCACACCTCATCATCTCCCCCATTTTCTGGTCCTGCCCATCCCTCAAGGTGACTCTTCCCCTGGACCCTCCTGTTGTGCTGCCTGGGCAGCCACTTGTGTTCAGTGTGGATGGGCTGCTCCAGAGGATCACAGTCCGGATCCATGGAGACATCAGCAGCTTCTGGATCAAGAACCCTGCAGGTACCTTTGAAGGCAGGGCAAAGAATGGGGCCTGGGGAATAGACAATTGGGGGAGTGTACTCAGGGAGAGCAAGTGTTTCATGTGACAGTTTATTCCCTGACCCCAGGGGTCTCCCAGGGCCAGGAAGAAGGCATGGGTCCTCTGGGTCACACTCGCCGCTTTGGGCAGTTCTGGATGGTGACCATGGATGACCCTCTGCAGACAGGAACCTGGGAGATCCAGGTCACAGCTGAGGGCACCCCTGGGGTGAGAGTGCAAGGTAAGGAGGGAGGCGTTCCTGGGAAGGGGAAGGAGAGACTGCAGGCCTCAGAGAGCACTATCAGTCACACTCCTTTAGGGAAGAGTTCTGACTGCCTTTGCCCTCTCCCAGCCCAGACCTCCCTGGACTTCCTCTTCCACTTTGGGATCCCCATGGAGGATGGACCCCACCCTGGCCTCTACCCCGTGACTCAGCCAGTTGCAGGTATATCTATTCTCTGAGCCCCCCTCCCACATAACCCCATTTTTAATATCTCTATATATTTATATAATCTATAATGTATAGATGTATACATACATCTATACATATACATAACCTTAACATTGAGTTATAATTTACATAATATGCACTAAAGTGTATAGTTTGATGGATTTCATATAATATGCCCAGTTCAGGATATAGAACATTTCCCGCACCCCAGAACTCCCGCCTGATGCTTCCCATTAGTACCCCTCGAAGGTGACCTCTTTTCCCCATCCATACTCCCCAGAGGGAACCCCTATTTTGAAGGCCATTAATTCTTTTCTCCCTGTGTCTCTGAATCTCACAATGTTCTCCCCTCCTCGCCCCTGTCCCAGGTCTACAGACCCAGCTGCTGGTAGAAGTGACAGGGCTGGGTTCCAGAGCCAGTCCCGGGGATCCTCAGCCGCATTTCTCCCACGTCATCCTTCGAGGGGTCCCCGAGGGTGCCGAACTAGGCCAGGTACCCTTGGAGCCCGTGGGACCCCCAGAGCGAGGTCTCCTCGCAGCCTCGCTGCCGGCCACGCTGCTGTCCACCCCTAGACCCTTCTCCCTGGAGCTGATTGGCCAGGACGGAGTGGGGCGGCGCCTGCACAGGGCTGCCCCTCAGCCTAGCACTGTGGTCCCTGTCCTTCTGGAGGTGAGATGTTAGGGGAGGGTGCGGCTGGGGCTGGAGAGAGTTGGAGCGGCCCCTTCCCTGACGAGCCGTTCTCTGCAGCTTACCAGTCCCTCGGGTTTCTTGGCCCCGGGCAGCAAGGTCCCTCTCAGTCTCCGCGTCGCCAGCTTCTCGGGCCCTCAGGATCTTGACCTTAGGACATCCGTAAACCCCAGCTTCTCCCTCACCTCCAACCTCTCCAGGTGAGGCCCCTGAACCCTTCAGCGCCTTCTGGCATCTTGCCTGACCCATGCTTATCCCAAGTCCCGCCCCTGGCCCCTTCCGATTGGCCCTCAGAATCCTCCTCTCCCCTCCCTTGCCCCTGCAGGAATCCCCTGGCTCTGGGCTCTGCCAGCCTGGGGCTTTAGCCCGACGCCCGTATCCTCTCTCCAGGGCTCACCTGGAACTGAATGAGTCCGCCTGGGGCCGCCTGTGGCTGGAGGTCCCAGACTCAGCGCCCCCGGATTCCGTGGTGATGGTGACTGTGACTGCCGCGGGACGAGAAGCCAGCCCAGTGCCCCCGACTCATGCTTTCCTCCGGCTCCTGGTGCTGGCCCCAGCCCGGCAGGTGAGAGGCACCGCTACTTTCCATCACAGGGTAGGCAAGGCAGGGGGAAGCGTGATGTAGGTTTAACGTGGGTACAGCTCTAGCACCCCCTGTCATTCTCCTCCTCTTCCCTGCAGGACCAGCTCGCTGCCCCTACCCACTCACATGACCCTATCTTCACCACGGCCACCCCTGCCTTTTGCCCCTTCACAATGGTGACTCAAGGCAGGGCTGGGGCAGGGCTGTCGGGCAGCCCGTGGTGGGGCACAATTGGAGGGGTGCTGCTTCTGCTAGGCCTGGACTCCTGGTGACACAACAGGCTCTACAGGGATGGGTCTCCAGAACTATTTTCAACCTGCCCCACTGGTAAGAAGACCTGGGACACATTTGCCACATAGGCCTTAGGACCTTACCTCTCCTAGATTTTTTTTTTTTTTTTTTTTGAGACGGAGTCACCATATTGGCCAGGCTGGTCTTGAACTCTGACCTCGTGATCCACCTGCCTTAGCCTCCCAAAGTGCTGGGATTACAGATGGGAGCCACTGTGCCCGGCCAGCCACCATGCCTGGCCTCTTGTTTTTTCTTTCCTTCCTTCTTTCTTTTCTTTTCTTTCTTTCTTTTTCTTTTTCTTTTCTTTCTCTTTTTTATCTTTCTTTCTTTCCTTCTTTCTCTTTCTTTCTTTTCTTTTTCTTTCTCTCGTCCTTCCTTCCTTCCTTCTTTTCTCTCTCTCTCTCCCTCCGTCCCTCCCTCCCTTCCTTCCTTTTTTTGAGACAGAGTTTTGCTCTTGTCGCTCAAGCTGGAGTGCAATGGCACAATCTCAGCTCACTGCAGCCTCCACCTCCCAGGTTCAAGCGATTTTCCTGCCTCAGCTTCCCCAGTAGCTGGGATCACAGGTGCCCACCACCATGCCCAGCTAATTTTTTGTATTTTTAGTAGAGACAGGGTTTCATCATGTTGGCCAGCCTGGCTGGTCTTGAACCCTTGACCTCATATGATCCACATGCTTTGGTTTCCCAAAGTGCTGAGATTGCAGGCGTGAGCCACCACACCTGGCCAATGAAGGTTTTTTTTCTCCACATCCCTTTCCTTTCCTAAAAACTTCGAGACTGGGGCTGAGTGCAGTGGCTCATGTCTGTAATCCCAGCACTCTGGGAGGCTGAGGCAGGAGGATGGCTTGATTCCAGGAGGTCAAGGCTGCAGTAAACTGTGGTCACATCACTGCACTACAGCATGGGCAACAGTGAGATCCTATCTCAGAAACAAAACAGAAAACCCTGCAAGACTGGAATAGATGGCAGTGGATTTTCCCACAATGCACTTTTCCTAACCCTATGAGAAACAAAGACATTTTTGGAGAAAGTTGTTTTCTGGAGCAGCTTCGGTTTTATTTTTGTATTTAAGGCTGAAGGACAGTTTCAATAAACATATCTTCTTCCCAGAGGGATTTCAAAGAAAGACCATTTTGGCATTTCATATAGGGGAGAATGAGGACATGTGACACCAAGAAGATGAAAGAAAGTTTTCAGGAGTAGAGGAGACACGTTACACCAAGATGTCTGAACTTTATTGACTTACTACCTGGAGCCATTTTTTTAGCTGTTAAGAAGCAGAATAAGGAGCCTGGGGCTTCTGACTCTTTCACCAGACTTAGGGGAGTGAGAGGAAGGTTTAGACACGGGTAGGGCCTCTTGGCCCCTTAGGGCAGCCCCACTGAGCCATCTCCTCCTTTGGCTGGGTGACTCCTTTCTGCTGCCTTGACAACTCCTAGAGGAGAGGAGAAACAGACGGGCCCTCTGGGCTCCTCCCTGCCCTGTAGGGTGGGGGCTCCTGCCCTCTCCCTTGAAGTTTACCTGTTGCTGCCACAAGTTCGGCTTCCTTGGTCTTTCCTTTGAATCCTGGGTGGTGCAGGAACTAGCCTTGTTCAGTGTACTTGGGGAGAACTGGAGGGGAAATTCGCTGTGTTTTCTGTTAAGCCAGCACTGACCCCAACAACTCCACTCTCTAGTCCCACTTCCCAAAAGTCTAAACTGAAAACAATAAACTCACCTTCTCCTGAATCAGATTCTGCAAACAGATGTTCACCTTTTGAATCTGGGCTAACTGGGGGCCACCAGGCTCTGGGTGTAAATCTGTTAGAAAATTCTAGAGGAGGAGTTGAAGGCTGACAACATGGTAAAAACCTGAGGTCCATCTGCCACTCTATTCCTGTCACCACAGGCCATCCCTCCCCTCATCTGGATCCCCTCATCCCTCCCAGGCAGGTGGGAAAATCCAATACTCGCACCTCCATCTCTTTAGAGCTGATGTCAGTTCCTCTACCCACTCAAATAGCACAATAACCCCTTTCACTACTCTTCATGGAGCCTCCCTGTCCATCCCTGCCCCACTGGAATAATCCAGGCCACGCCCTCATCTCCATGGAGTGATCCAAATCCCTCTGAATGGAATGCAGACCAGCTTCCTCCAGCCCCAACAATGAACACCAACTTAACACTTGGTGGCATCCTGTCATTATGATGCTGCCTCCAACTCATGATCCCTGACCATTAACTCTCCCCTCTCCAGAGTGGTCTCAGGCTGTGTCTACACATTCCCTGCTCCTCCCTCCCTGGCCCTCCCCCAATTCACACAGAGGGACAGCCCCCTTACCTCACCGACGGCCCCCAGATGCAGCTGCTGTCGATGCGCCTCCCTCAGACGGTCTTTAAACCAGGTCTGGCCATGTTCTAGCAGCTCCAGCCCCTGCCACAGGGCATCCTGTTCTCTCTCCAGAGCCTGCATCCTCCGCAGCTTGGAAAGGCAAACACAGAGGCTGACTCTTATGCTACAGCAGGGCTCTGGGTCATGGCCCTTCCTCTCCCCCCCTGTTTGGGTTCACTGTGTGGTCACTGAGTGTGAGCCCAGACTGGCCACTGAGGACCTGAAGGGCAAGAGGAGGCAGGCGAGAACACTGTGGGCCCTCAACTTGAGTGGAAATATAAAAGGCAGATCTATGGAGAAAGACTTCCCCTAGGACCTCTTGCTTGGCTGATACTCACCCAAAGGAAGAAGCTCTGGGCCCCTGGGTCTTGGCGGCTTGTCCCCAGCGGCAGCAGCAGGACCGTGTAGGGAGCCTGTACCAAGGGCAGCCCGCCAGGGCCCTGGCTCCCCATGGCTCTGAGGTGGGAAGAGTGGAGCCACTCCCACTGGTGTAGCCTGGACTGGTCCCTCCCCTCCACCCCTGCCTTGCACCCATCCTGCTTCTGTCAGCCTCTCAGGCCCCTTCCTGCTGTGTCTGTCTGAGGCTGGATGTTCCCACTTGAGAAGAGAGACCATCTCCCGTGGGCCCCTCTGTCTTCCCTCTAATTTGTTTTTGTAGGGCCTCTCTGAAGTGGTTGATTCTCATGAAGTCTCCTTGGGTAGAATCCGAGGGTCTTCCTACAGCAATGACATTGTATTTTTACTGAGGCAGGGCAGGTTCCCCTGTGGATTCCTGCTCTGTGTTTCAGCTCTTTCCTAGTCTCTTTGTTTTGGCTGGCCTAAAGAAACAATACCTTTCTCCAAAATAAACTTTATTCCTAATATGAAACAAAATTTCTAGAGAAACTAAAAATTCTGGGTCTGAAGGAGATAAGAAAACAAAGAGGGCCTGGCAGCCCACTGGGATCTCAGGAGGCTGAGGAGGGCATAGGAAGGACTCTCAGAGGATGCTGGTGGCAGCAGGCAGCACTTCCTGGTTCATGAAAACATTCAAGTCCAGGTTAGGATCTTCCAAATCCAGTTTCATAAACTTATCCACTAATGTCTGGCAACTGAAGAAAGAGAAAATAGTGAGATTTATGGGAGAATGGACAACCAAGTCCCTGGGCAGAGGGGAGAGGCTGTGGCACAGAAAACCTGGGATCTTGAAGATTTAGGGGTTTCAGAAAGAAATGATGGGTTTCTGAAGGGCAAAGTGCTGGAGGAAGGATGAGTCCCTGAAAAGGGGAGAAGAGCCATAGGAGAAGATGCAGAGAGTGAAGACACTGGGGCCATGCACTCACTTTTCCATTTGGTTCTTTTTTAGCAAATCCTTGACAGGCTTGATGGGTTTTCCACTTCGGATCAAGTCTGAGACCTAGGAACAAGCAAGAAGGTTGGAGGGCTTAGGGGAGTTAGGGAAGAGAAGGGGAAATAAGGGTCAGAAATTCTGTGGACGTAGACCCAGGCCCCAGTAGGAGTAGGAATGGAAGGGAGCTCTGAGGTGGAGGTGGTTGTGCATTTGGATCTCATCACCTCCTTGCCACGAGCCACGAGTCTGTTGGGAAGCCCAGCCTGGATAGCTGTGTGGGAGGCATGGCTTGCCTTTGCCACACCTTCGCAAACCTGATAGAAGAAGACAAGGTCATTGCCATCCTCACAGGTCTCCATGGTCTTAAAAGAGAATAAAAGACAGTATATTGTCAATCACCTCCTTCCTGTCCTGAAACCTTTGGCCAATCCCGTGGGGAGGGAGAAAAGGGAAGGGATGTGGTCTTTGTACCGAGGGAGCCCTTGTTCTGATAGAGGAGCCAATCTCCACCGCTGGGAAATGCAGAGCCTAGGGGCCCCCGAGGGACTAGATTGATCTGCTCACCAAATACTGCACCAGGGGTCCTTGTGGCAGCAGCTGTAGCTGAACAAGGCTCAGAAAGTTGGTGGCCACAAAGATGTGGGGGCATGTGCGTCCAAGTGCCAGCCAGTGTCGGAGCACAGCGGCCAGAAGTGCAAGCCCATCCACCTGCAAAGAAGGCAGAGATTAGGGTTCAGAGCCATGGGGATCCCATGTGTCCCTCTGCACTTGCACTGGCCTTTCCCTATCTTATGTACTGTTTCTTTTCTGCCCACACAGCCCTATTCTATTCCAGAGGTCCAGCCTCACTCACATGCTCCTTCATCCTCCTCTGTTTTCCCCTCCTTAGTTTCTCCCCTTATCAGCTTCTCCCCTCACCGTGTTGGTTCCCTTTCCAAATTCATCAATGAGGACCAGCGACTGTGCAGTGGCATTGTTCACTGCTTTCGCCACCTGCTGGGCGTAAGGTGGACAAGGGAAAGTTAGTATTGGAGGCCTGTAATGCACTGACCACAGTTGACCTGTGAATAAAGCTGTATATGCGACATCCCCACTGCACTGCAAGTTCTAGAATGGTGAGGTGCATGCTTTGTTCATCCTCTCTTTGCCAACAGTGACTCACACGAAGCAAGCATTCATAAAGTGTTTGTGTTGGGAGGCCGAGGCGGGCGGATCACCTGAGGTCAGGAGTTCAAGACCAGCCTGGCCAACACGGTGAAACCCCATCTCTAATCTTTAAAATAAAAAAAAAGAAAAAAAAACATAAAAAAATAAAAATAAAAATAAGAGGTATTTGTGGTATTGATTCTTTCTGTCTCTGACCCTAGCGCTTCCCAATTTTAGTATAGAGGGTATGCAGCAGAGGGCATGCTTTCCTGTTCTGAGCATTTTCAGGGGTTCCTTCCCCATTACCCGCTCCCTCAATCCCACCTCCCTTTGCTCCCTTTGACCTGGTTGAGGTCGATCATGAAGGTGGAGAGGCCAAGGGAGATGGATTCACAGCTATGAATTCGCGTGAAGATGGCATCTACTGCCCCAATTTCAGCCTCCTCTGCTGGCACAAAGCTGCCTACCAGGGCCATGAATACGATCAAGCCTACCTGAATAGGGAAGGAGACAGGGCCTGGGGCCTGGTGCTATGGGCTGAGGTGAAAGAGAGGCTCAAGGCATGAATGACAGATCAAAGAGAGATAGAGTGAAACAGGAAAAAAAGGTAAAGAATACACTGACTCTGTCTCTCCTCCCCCAATCCTGATCATAGCCCCGTTGGCTAATTTAGGATCAGTAAAGAGGCATGGGACATGGGCAGAGACATACTTGGGAGTGGCGTGTACCTACTCAGAGGCGGGTGGAGGAATTTGAGCCATGGAAAGTTCCATTAGAGCATGGCTCTCTAATAGAGAATGAGAACATGTGAAATGGAAGCACATGGTCCTTTCATGAAGGGTGGGGTCAGAAAACAGGGGAAAATTGCTGCAGGAGCTTGGATTGGGTGTTACAAGTAGGGGTGGAGTAGATGCAGAAGATGCCAGAGGCCCAGGCTGTAGGGCTTCTCCTCACCTGTTTGAGGTATATGCTCTTCCCTGATGAGTTGGGTCCGGTGATGACTTTGACCCTTCCTTTGTCCCCACCACATTCTGTGGAGTTGGGCACAAAGGTTCGGGCACAGAGTTCCATCAGAGGATGTCTGCAGTGGGTGAAGAGGCATCTTGCATAGCTTGTGGATCAAAATGGATGAAGCCCCAGAAGATGGAGCCTTTGGACCCCTCATGTTTATTCCTCCACCCACCTCTATTCTTACCTGCCATTCTGGATTCGTACCCCAAGGACTTGCGGGGAGTAACGGGGCCTTGAGTATCCATAGTCCCGGGCAGCACTGGCAAGAGCCAGCAGGACATCCAGGCGGGAGGCAAGGTCTAATACTCGGGTTAAGACAGCTGCTCGTGCCAGCACCTGGCACTGCAACTGGTACATCAGCAGCGTCTCCTGGTCTGAGAGGGGGTGAGGGAGGGAGCTGGAGGTCAGCTCCAGGGGAAACTGAAGGAGAGGCAGAGGCCCCTGGAGGGATCTGGAAACAGGTGTGCAGATAAAATCTGAGACCTCAAGACATTCAGAGGAAAAGATAGAGTCAGAGTGAGAGAGACAGAGTAGGAAGAGAAGGGGCCTGTTGGAAACATTCCCAAGTTGCCCACTCTCCTCCTGCCCCTGGCTGCTGCTTTTTTAAAAACATCTTACAATGCACATAACCTCTGGCTCCTCCTTACCCCGGATCTCGCAGTGCAGGTCCCCCAGCAATGCATCCAGCTCCTTGGTTCGGGCACTACGATAGTGAAGCTTCTCCTCTGAGAGAAACTGGGTACCAGGGTTCAAAACTGTGGGCTTTGCATCTCTTGGTCCTCCTCTTCTTCCTCACTTTTCTAACCTCACCTCCAGCCCCTAACCCTGACTTCTCTTTCCTTTGCCGCAGTGCCGGTAAAGCTCAGAATAAAACCACAGAGGAGAGATCCCATACTGGGCAGTGCTGCTATGGGGTAAGGCCCTCCCTCAGCAGTTGACTCATTTTCCTCATCACTCACCTACAGAGGTTAAGGGTCTTACCATGAAGTCCAGTCCATCAATCTCAAAGTCACTGGCCTCTACCATGGAAGACAGGCGAGGAATACAAAGAAGGAAGCCGATCTGGGGAGAGTAAAGAGGAGATACTCAACTCTCCTGCTTGGAGACTTACTGGACACCTCCTCTCCCTAGAGGAAGCTTAAGAGATCCCTGTATCCCCACAAAAAGGTGTTCATGTTCTTCAGGCTGCCCCATAAGTTTTCTTATCTACCAGTGTGTCTTTCATAAGCCTATCTCCCCCAAAAGACCTCTGAAGGCTACACCCACTCTCCTACCCTCACCAGAGGGATATAGATGACACTGCATGAAGGAATACGGGAGTCCAGATTCTCCAGCTCCTTGCGGGCAATCTCAGTGAGGAAATTGGGAAGTCCCATCAATCTTCGCTTTTCTACGAGGGTGGAAGACATGTGGTTATCAAAAGTGAGGCTCCTGCCCTGGTTGCTATGAAGATCCCCAGCTGTGGTGACCACCTGCCAAGGATGGTAGTCCATCCCTGCACAGGGCTCACAGGCCCATCCTCACCCAACACTCACTCTCATCAATTTCAGGATCTATGTTGGGGAGGACTGTGAAGCGATTTTCAGCAAGACTGCCCTCAAAGTCTACCTGAGGAGATAAGAGGTACTGCTTCTTAGCACCCGGTACCCTCTTTCTGTCCTGTTCCTCAGCTCTCCTTGGGCCCCAATTCTCCCTGCAGTCCTGCTTTAACTCTCACCCTCCAGATACTTCCCTGAATTTCTGCCACCTCCTCTCACCATCCCATTCTTTAACTACCCAACTGACCTCAATAACTCCCATGCTTCCCCATCTCGAACACTGCATTCCCTGGGCTCCAGTCCCTCTCCTCTCTCTCTGACATCCCTGGGTGCACTCGCTCTTTCCTTCCACTCACTACTTTCCCAATGAGGCTGGCGATATGGTGCAGGTCATCAGAGAACTCTTGGGCAATGTCCCGAAAGAGCTGGATGGACTTCGGCAGGGAACGGCAGGCATCCCTCAGGCCCAGGGCACTGTACACAGTCTGTGAGAGAAACACAACAAGGAGGGCAGCCCATATGCAGCTCGGGTTGAGGTGGGGATAGGGACAAACTCAGAAGAACAAAGATCAGCAGAGAAGATCACAGTAACAAAGAGGGAAGATCTCAAAGGCAAAAAGAAACAGTGAGACAGAAAATGGCATCTGTAAAATTCGATGCCAGGCACTATACTAAACCCTGCAGCTACAAAGACAATTAAGATATGGTCCTGGCTCGGCACGGTGGCTCACACCTGTAATCCCAACACTTTGGGAGGCCAAGGTGGGAGGATCGCCTGAGGTCAGGGGTTTGAAACCAGCCTGGCCAACGGGGCAAAACCCTGTCTCTACTACAAATACAAAATCAGCCGGGCATGGTGGCATATGCCTGTAATCCCAGCTACTCAGGAGGCTGAGGCAGGAGAATCACTCAAACCCAGGAGGCAGATGTTGCAGTGAGTCAAGATTGTGCCATTGCACTCCAGCCTGGGCAGCAAGAATGTAACTCCATCTCGAAATAAATAAAATAATTAATAATAAATTAAAAAATAAAATAGATGGACCAGGTTACAGAACTAAATATATACATATATAGATATGTGTGTGTGTGTGTGTGTGTGTGTGTATTTATTTATTTTTTTAGATGGAATTTTGCTCTTGTTGCCCAGGCTGGAGTGCAATGGCGTGACCTTGGCTCACTGCAACCTCTGCCTCCCGGGTTCCAGTGATTCTCCTACCTCAGCCTCCCAAGTAGCTGAGATTACAGGCATGTGCCACCACATCCAGCTAATTTTTTGTATTTTTTGTAGAGACAGGGGTTACTCCATGTTGGCCAGGCTGGTCTCAAACTGCCAACCTCAGGTGATCCGCCCGCCTTAGCCTCCCAAAGTGCTGGGATTACAGGCATGAGCCACCGTGCCTGGCCAGAACTAACTAAAATTACCAAGGAAGTTCAGAGAGTAAGACTAAAATGGAATAAGATGGTTTGAGATGTCTTTGCAGAGAAAAGGAAATAAGGTGAATCTTAAGGCTATTCAAAAGGCAGGCAGGCAGGCATTGTGTATGAGTGAGAGCATAGGCTAATAAACAGAGGTAGGAATAAGAGCTAATTTTTTTTTTTTTTTTGAGACAGAGTTTTGCACTCCCAGACTGGAGTGCAATGGTGCCATCTCACTACAACCTCTGCCTTTTGGGTTCAAGCTATTCTTCTGCCTCAGCCTCCTGAGTAGCTGGTACTACAGGCGTGCGCCACCATGCCCAGCTAATATTTGTATTTTTGGTAGAGACGGGGTTTCACCATGTTGGCCAGGATGGTCTCAATCTCTTGACCTCGTGATCCACCCACCTCGGTCTCCCAAAGTGCTGGGATTACAGACGTGAACCACAGCGCCTGGCCAAGGGCTAATATATACTGACTGTTTGCAACACGCCAGGCAATGTTCTAACAATTTACATATTTTAATTTCATTCACTCCTCAAAATGCTCCTATGAGGTAGGTACTAGCATTACTTCCATTTTACAGAGGAGCAATCTGAAGCCCAAAGAGATGATGTAATTTTCTCAGGGTCTCATGGTGAGTAAATAGAAGAGCTGGGATTTGAACTCAGGTGTCTGGCTTTTAACCACTGTACCATTCTGAGTAGGGACACAGTGGGTATTCTAAGCAGAGTAATTAATGCAAAGCCTGCTGTGGCTGAAGCAGAGCATAAATTTTAACAAGTGATAACGGGAGATACAAATAGTCGTATGTATCTGCTCATATTTTAAAAAATGGAAATTACTGGCCAGGCATGATAGCTCATGCCTGTAAACCCAGTACTTTGGGAGGCTGGGGCAGGCAGATCACTTAAGGTCAGGAGTTCGAGACCAGTCTGTCCAACATGGTGAAACCCTGTCCCTACTAAAAATATAAAAATTAGCCAGGTATAGTGGCATATGCCTGTCATCCCAGCTACTTGGAAGGCTGAAGCAAGAGAACCACTTGAACCCGAGAAGTGGAGGTTACAGTGAGCCAAGATCGTACCACTGCACTCCAGCCCGGGCAACAGAGGCTCCATTAAAAAAAAAAATTACTTTATGTGTCAGGTATATATACTGCAGATAATGAAACCAGGTTTCTCACTGTCATAGAAAGAAGTTACAAATGAAGAACGCAAGAAACCTAGAGTAAACTCTGTGGCATTTGACTGGAATCAGAGGTGTCACGATGAACTCATGGGTTATATAGATAGGTATAGGAATACAGATATGTATGCATGGGTATACATACACGTATTTCCTAGTTCTGTCTGTGAAGAGGGCCTAAAAGAAGTGTCAGATACTTGATTTTTTTGACAGAGTCTCACTCTATCACCCCATCAGGAGTGCAGTGGCACTATCTCAGCTCACAGCAACCTCCGCCTCCCAGGTTGTCCTACTGTCTCAGTCTCCTGAGTAGCTGGGACTACAAGCATGCATTACCACAGCCGGCTAACTTTGGTGATTGCTATTATTATTTTGAGATGGAGTCTCGCTCTGTTGCCAAGCTGGAGTGCAGTGGCACAATCTTGGCTCACTGCGACCTCCACCTCCTGGGTTCAAGCGATTCTCCTGCCTCTGACTCCCAAATAGCTGGGACTACAAGTATGTACCACCACGTCCAGCTAATTTTCAGCATTTTTAGTAGAGATGGGGTTTCACCACATTAGCCAGGATGGTCTCGATCTCCTAACTTCCTGATCTGCATATCTTGGCCTCCAAAAGTGCTGGGATAACAGGCGTGAGCCACCACTCCCAGCAAAACTTTGTTATTTTTTGTAGAGATGGAGTTTCGCTATGTTATCGAGGTAGGTTTCTAACTCCTGGGCTCAAGCAATCCTCCCACCTCAGCCTCCCAAAGTGCTGGGATTACAGGCATGAGCCACCACACCTGGCCAAGACCATGGTTCTAATGCCATTCTCCAAAAAGTAACAAGGCTCCTTGGAGAAACTGATTCCAGGGCTGGTGCAAGGAAAATACAAGATGAGTCTGGAGTAAAAAACTAAAAAAGGAAATGCTCAAAATAAAAATAAAATAAAATAAAGGCTGGGCACAGTGGCTGACGCCCATAATACCAGCACTTTGGGAGGCCAAGGCAGGCAGATTACAAGGTCAGGAGTTCGAGACCAGCCTGGCCAATATGGTGAAACCCTGTCTGTACTAAAAATACAAAAATTAGCCAGGCGTGGTGGCGGGCACTTGTAGTCCCAGCTACTCGGGAGGCTGAGGCAGGAGAATCAGTTGAACTCAGAAGGTGGAGGTTGCAGTAAGCAGAGATAACGCTACTGTACTCCAACTCCAGCCTGGTGACACAGTGAGTGAACCAGCCTGGACGACATGGTGCCCCTCATCTCTATAAAAGGTCAAGCGCCGTGGCTCACACCTGTAATCCCAGTACTTTGGGAAGCCCATGAGGGCAATCATGAGGTCAAGAGATCAAGACCATCCTGGGCAACATGGTGAAACTCCCATCTCTACTAAAGATACAAAAATTAGCTGGGCGTGGTGGTGCACACCTGTATCCCAGCTACTCAGGAGGCTGAAGCAGGAGAATTGCTTGAACCCCGGAGGCGGAGGTTGTGGTGAGCCAAGATCGCGCCACTGCCCTCCAGCCTGGGCGACTGAGTGAGACTTTGGTGGCTCAAGCCTGTAATCCCAGCACTATAGGAGGCCAAGGCAGGCGGATCACCTGAGAGCGGGGGTTCGAGACCAGCCTGACCAATATGGAGAAACTCTATCTCTACTAAAAATACAAAATTAGCCCAGTGAGGTGGCGCAGGCCTGTAATCTCAGCTACTTAGGAGGCTGAGGCAGGAGAATTGCTTGAACCTGGGAGACAGAGGTTGCAGTGAGCCAAGATCACACCAGTATACTCCAGTCTGGGTGACAAAGAAAGACTCTGTCTCAAAAAAAAAAAGAGGTTAGGATAAAATTGGACAGCGTGTCTAGGGTACAGACAATCGGAAACACAGGCTGAGGGGCTTTACCTGGACTTCTGGGATTCAAGAAGGAAGGCCTTACCTTGTAGAGAACCTGCCAATCGCTGACCTTGGTGTGGGACAACTTCATGCGTTTCAGAATCAGCTACAGTCAGACAAGGTTACAGCCACTGTTTGCCCTACCCTCACTCTAATGACCCTCAAGAAGCCCAACCCCCAGTTTCAGCCTTCAACCTCCTTCCCCACCTCCCTGCCCTCCACGTTGGGCTCACAGGAACATTCTTGATGTGACCCAGGAGTCGATGCAGCATCTGAGCCATGTCCAGATTCTGGGGCAGCAGGAAAAACTGAATGACGTCCAGACGGGAATTGAGTTCCCCCAGGTCATGAGTTGGACGTGTGAACCACAGCCTGGAAGTGAAGGTTAGGGTGAGGGTACTAGAAATTACACCAGTTCTCATCATCTTGATCTAAATTTGCCAAAAAGTATATTGCAGTCCCTGGGGATTGTGGCAATATGTATCCACAATGTGCCATGGGAATGTAGTGGCAAGTGCAGTGTCCTACCCGTGCAGGTGTGTTTACATGTATCTACTGAAAATTACTAGATGTGACCATAATTGTGTCTACATATCACAGTTTCAGCAGATAAGACCGTGTGTCATTCCATGTGGATATGGAATGAAGCTTGTCAATATTTTAGGAAAGCAGTGTGTTGAGGTATTTGTGTGCCAATACTGCAGCTCGCTCTGCAGCTAAGAGACGGTGAGTCAGTATGAGTTTGTATGTCTGTATCTAGCTGTGAAAGTGTCTCTGGGTAACAGCAACAGACATTCATATTTTCGTATTTTTCCTGTGAAAACATAACCTGTCCTATTAGGAATGATAAGCCTTTAATTCATAATAATGGTCAACTCTGCAGAGAAAAAAGGTTTGGGGAAGGATATTAAAGGGACTTCAACAATAATGTATTTTCTCTCTCTCTCTCTCTTTTTTTTTTTTTTTTTTTTAAATAAAGACGGGGTTTCACCATGTTGGTCAGCCTGGTCTTGAACTCCCGACCTCAGGTGATCCACCCGCCTTGGCCTCCAAAGTGCTTGGATTACAGGTGTGAGCCACCACACCCAGCCAATAATGTCTTATTCTTTTTTTTTTTTTTTTTTTTCAGATAGAGGCTCGCTCTGTAGCCAGGCTGGAGTGCAGTGGCATGATCTCAGCTCACTGCAACCTCTGCCTCCTGGGTTCAAACGATTCTCCTGCTTCAGCCTCTTGAGTAGCTGGAACTACAGGTGTGTGCCACCATGCCCAGCTAATTTTTGTATTTTTAGTAGAAACAGGGTTTCACCATGTTGGCCAGGATTGTCTTGATCTCTTGACCTCCCAAAGTGCTGGGATTACAGGCGTGAGCCACTATGCCCAGCTAATGAATAAGACACTAATAAGAATAAGTGTCTTATTCTTAAATTGGCTGATGGACACAATAGACATTTGCATTATTATTATTTTCTTTGAGATGGAGTCTCACTCTGTTGCCCAGGCTGGAGTGCAGTGGCATGATCTCGGGTTACTGCAACCTCTGCCTCATGGGTTCAAGTGATTCTCCTGCCTCAGCCTCCTGAGTAGCTGGGACTACAGGTGTGTGCCACCACGCCCAGCTAATTTCTGTATTTTTAGCAGAGATTGGGTTTTGCTATGTTGGCCAGGCTGGTCTCGAACTCCTGACTTCAGGTGATCCGCCTACCTTGGCCTCCCAAAGTGCTGGGAGTACAGGCATGAGCCACTGCACCTGGCCTGATAGTATTATTATTTACATCTTTTTTTTTTTTTTTTTTTTTTTTTGAGACAGTGTCTCACTCTGTTGCCCAAGCTAGAGGGCAGTGGCATGATGTCGGCTCACTGCAACCTCTGCCTCCCAGGTTCAAGTGATTCTCGTGCCTCAGCCTCCCGAGTAGCTGGGATTACAGGGGTGTGCCACCATGCCTGGCTAATTTTTGTATTTTTAGTAGAGATGAGCTTTCACCATGTTTGCCAGGCTGGTCTTGAACTCTGAACCTCAGGTGATCCATCTGCCCCTGCCTCCCAAAGTGCTGGGATTACAGACTTGAGCCACCATGCCGGGCTAATTATTTACATCTTTTTTTTTTTTTTTTTTTGAGACGGAGTTTCGCTCTTGTTACCCAGGCTGGAGTGCAATGGCGCGATCTCGGCTCACCGCAACCTCCGCCCCCCGGGTTCAGGCAATTCTCCTGCCTCAGCCTCCTGAGTAGCTGGGATTACAGGCACGCACCACCATGCCCAGCTAATTTTTTGTATTTTTAGTAGAGACGGGGTTTCACCATGTTGACAAGGATGGTCTCGATCTCTTGACCTGGTGATCCACCCACCTCGGCCTCCCAAAGTGCTGGGATTACAGGCTTGAGCCACCGCGCCCGGCAATTATTTACATCTTTTTGTGTGTTGGAGATATTTCCTAATAAATTAAAATAAATTCATATACAGAAATAAATGTCTATTTTTGTCTAATTCTGTGTTTGTCTAATTCTAGGTATCCCGTCTCTTTATTGGCTATGAAGAGTGTGAGACTCTGTAAGGACTTGTGAGCCCACAGATTCTTTTCTAAATAGAGCAAGCAACTAAGCTTGCCATTTTTTTTTTAAGAGACAGGGTCTTGCTATGTTGCCCAGGCTAGAGTGCAGTGGCTATTCACAGGCACGATCCCACTACTGATCAGCACAGGAGTTTTGACCTGCTCCGTTTCCGACCTGGGCCGGTTCAACCCTCCTTAGGCAACCTGGTGGTCCCCCGCTCCCAGAAGGTCACCATATTGATGCCGAACTTAGTGCAGACACCCGATCGGCATAGCACACTGCAGCCCAGAACTCCTGGGCTCAAGCGATCCTCCCACCTCAGCCTCCCGAGTAGGTGGGACTACAGGCACGCACCACTGCGCCCGGCAGCTTGCCATTTTATATAAGAGCCAACATGTGCACACACTAGGGCCTGAAGATTTGCTTCTTACATTGTAGTCCATGGCCAGTTACTTCGGGTTCGAACACTCCAGATTAGTATGAAGCAGAGCATCCAGATGGCTTCAAGGGTGGGTTTCAGGTACCTCTGTTCCTTGGTCATTGAGGGCTCCCGCCAAGGCAGTGTAAGCCAGTCTGTAACTACCCATCCCCACCTTAGAAAGCACATGAGCTGCACTAAACACTTAGATATCTCTGACTCATGTCCTGCTAGTACCGGGAGAGACTTTAGTTAAGCCAAACTTCCTAATTTTACAACTGCAAAAATGAGGCCCTTAAAAGATAAGCAACTTGCCCAAAGTCATACTGCTAATGAGAACAGCTAAGTTTCAAAATCAGGTCTCTAGACTGCTAGGACAGTGCTCTTTAGAGCATATTGTGACATTCAGTCACATTCTTTGTGCCCTGTCTAGCTTTTAGTTTTTGAACTCCTGGCCTCAAGCAATCCTCCTGTCTCAGCCTCCCAAAGTGCTGGGATTACAGGTGTGAACCACCACATCTGGCCCTATATTATTATTATTATTTACATCTTTTTGTGTGTTAGAGGTATTTCCTAATAAATTAAATTTATATACAGAAATATTAATAAATGTGTAATATGTCCTTAGTTCATTAGATTATATGATGATTCTTCAAGTTATATGATCTCATGCCCTATCTGATTCCATCTAGGGAATATGCACTCCTCCCCCACCTTAAATCCAGTGCTCTTCTCCACTGAGAGTTCTCTCCCTCCCATCTGTGCTTGAGATTAGAGATCTGCACTTGAAGCCCTGGAGAATGTGTGGGTAATTAAATTACCCTGCCGATTACTTGGAGACGCTGATTACCTGATTACCTTGCTGATTACCTAGAGATGACCTCAGAGATTATCCTAAATTAACCCCTAAAAGATACACATTACAGGGGGAGGTGAGGTTGGGAAAGAATTGTGCACCTGAGGCTAGCAAAGGTTTCCACTCTGAGTATTCAGAGATGATGTTACCAGTGTGTTTGCATTTGTGTATTGTGTTCACACATTGAATGCTACTATATAGAAGACCATGTGTCAGACACTGAGGTAACAGGAATGGTCACTAGACAGAGTTCATAGCTATGGAGGCAAGAAGATTCACTGACTGCTAATTCTAACCTGATGTGACAGCGCAACTAGAAAAACATAAACAAGCACCATTGTGAGCAAAAGGAAGGTGCACATCAACTCCTTACAGGTACCTGTAAAAGCCAGAGGGTAACAGTTGGGTTGCACCTTGAAGAGGATGCAAGTTTTTTGTCTTTAGATGGAGTCTCACTCTGTTGCCCAGGCTAGAGTGCAGTGGGGCAATCAGGGCTCACTGCAACCTCCGCCTCCTGGGTTCAAGCGATTCTCCTAACTCAGCCTTCTAAGTAGCTGAGACTAGAAGCAAGTGCCACAACACTCAGCTAATTTTTGTATTTTCAGTAGAGATGGAGTTTCACCATGTTGGCCAGGCTTGTCTCGATCTGACCTCAAATGATCCGCTGACCTCAGCCTCACAAAATGCTGGGACTATAGGCGTGAGCCACCACACCCGGCCTGGATGTAAAATTTTGATAGGTAGAGAACAAGGAAAAGACTTTCCAGAAGGGACAGGATAAACACAGGCATCACATGTTTCCATAAGGGCAATTGGCCCTAAATGACTAGAATATAAGTTAGATCCAGTAGGAAAGGACTTAGAAGGGGCTTGGGAAGGTGAGCCTAGAAATTAAAATTGGAGTAAATGTGATGACCTTGAACACCATATACTGCTAAAGATGCTAATCTTCATCCTGAAGGTAATGGAAAAACTTCCTGAGGTTTATGTTATTTTCTTTCTACTTATGCTATTTGAAAAGTGGAGTGAAGCCAGGTGCTGTGGCTCACGCCTGTAATCTCAGCACTTTGGGAGGCCACGGCGGGCAGACTGCCAGAGGTCAGGAGTTCGAGACCAGCTTGATCAACATGGCAAACCCCGTACCTACTAAAAATACAAAAATTAGCTGGGCATGGCGGTGGGCGCCTGTAATTCCAACTACTCGGGAGGCTGATGCAGGAGAATGGCTTGAACCAGGAGGCGGAGGTTGCAGTGAGCCCAGATTTCGCGACTGTACTCCAGCCTGGACGACAATAAGATTCCATCTCCAAAAAACACCCCCTCCCCCCACAAATGTGGAGTGACATACTTAGATCTCTGTTTTAGAATGATAGGTTTTTTGTTTGTTTTTTCTTCCTAACTCACATGAACTGGCAGAATGATAGGTATTTTAGAATGAAGGGTGGATTGGAAAAAGAAGAGATTAGGAGCAGAGACACTAATTTTAAGGCAGAGGCAATGCTCCAGGTTAAAAATGATGATGACCAGAATTAGAGCAGAGGAAAGAGACAGAGATAGCTGGGGGAGACATTTCAGGTTAGAATCAATAGGCCTTAGTGAATAATTGAATATAAGAGATGAAGGAGAAGCATCAATCCAAGGTTCATGGCTTGAGAAGGTGTACTGCCAGCAATGCCATTAACCAGCAAAGCGATTGCAGGAAGAGGAACAGATCTGGTGGGCATCAGTTTGGATGCTCTGAGTTTGAGCTGCCTGTGAAAACTACAGGTGGTGATATGCAATTAACATTCACAATATGGAGTTCAAAACTAGAAGTCATCACAGAAATTTGAAGTGTGTTTTCTATAACTAAAGATAACCATGCTAACATAGCTATGTGTTACGTTAGCACTTTTTTTTTTTTTTTTTGAGACAGAGTCTGGCTCTGCCGCCCAGGCCGTAGTGCAGTGGTGCAATCTCAGCTCACTGCAACCTCCACCTCCTGGGTTCAAGCGATTCCCCTACATTAGTTTCCTGAGTAGCTGGGATTATAGGCACCTACCACCACACCCAGCTAATTTTTGTATTTTAGTAGAGACAGGGCTTTACCATGTTGGCCAGGCTGGTCTCAAACTCTTGACCTCAAGTGATTCACCTGTCTTGGCCTCCCAGAGTGGTGGGATTACAAGTGGAGCTATCATGCCTGGTCTTACATTTTTTGTGTTTTTTTCTGCTGCCTGTATGTGTGCAAGTCTATATATCATCAATGGGTATATGTGAATCTGTGCTGACAACAAAAAATAACATGAATACCAGCTACTACATATGGCTGTTATAAGGATGAAATGCATTTAGCCAGTGCTCGTGCTCAGTAAAGGGCAGTTGTTTTATTACTACTAGGTGGGGTGGTGTGTGAGAATCCATATACTGCCATTAGTAGGCTTTAGTATGTAGTGTGCACATGGAATTCATGCATTAGTCTATATTATGTGTGGGATACTCACTCACCTGAGCAGCTTCTCTCCCCACTTACAGCGGCATCTGTTGAGGATTCCTGTGAGGGATAAGTCAGAGAGTGTACTTGTTAAAAGGCAGGGGCAGGGAATGGAATATATACATGTGTCTAAGCTGAGGCATCCAAGTCAGAGGTGTTGGTTGTTGAGGAGGCTGGCCTGGGAGGGCACAAGGCTGGTTCCTGGCCACAAATATGAGTTGGGATTACTGTACATGGAGATGGGGAAAGGGATGGACACTCACAGGGACACTCAGCCAGAAAAATACACAAAGCAAGTATAGTTAAAACTCAAGGGCCCTCCCACCCCCCCAAAAAAAACCCCAAAAACTCAAGAGCAGCTGGGCGTGGTGGCTCACGCCTGTAATCCCAGCACTTTGGGAGGCCAAGGTGGGCAGATCACCTGAGGTCAGGAGTTCAAGACCAGCCTGACCAACATGGAGAAACCCCATCTCTACTAAAAATACAAAATTAGCCAGGCATGGTAGTGCATGCCTGTAATCCCAGCTACTGGCGGGGCTGAGGCAGGAGAATCGCTTGAACCAGGGAGTCAGAGGTTGCGGTGAGCTGAGATTGCACCATTGCACTCCAGCCTGGGCAACAAGAGCAACACTGTCTCAAAAATAAAAATAAAAGCTGGGCGTGGTGGTACATGCCTATAATCTCAGCACTTTGGGAAGCCGAGGCAGGCGGATCACAAGGTCAGGAATTTGAGACCAGCCTGGCCAACATGGTGAAAACCCTATTTTTCTCTCTACTAAAACTACAAAAATTAGCTGGGTGTGGTGGCACACACCTGTAATCCCAGCTGCTCAGGAGGCTGAGGCAGGAGAATCACTTGAACCCATGAGGAGGAGGTGGTAGTGAGCCAAGATCACATAACTGCACACTCCAGCCTGGGCAACAGAGTGAGACTTCATCTCTAAATAAATAAATAAATATAGTAAAATAAAATAAATAAAAATTTTAAAAACTCAAAAGCTGGCCAGGCATGGTGGCTCACACCTATAGCACTTTGGGAGGCCAAAGCAGGTGGATCACTTGAGCTCAGGAGTTTGAGACCAGCCTGGACAACATGGTGAAACACCATCTCTACTAAATATACAAAAGAATTAGCTGGGCATGGTGGTGCAGGCCTGTATTTCCATTTATTGGGAGGCTGAGGTATCATGAGGCAGGAGAATCACTTGAACCCAAGAGGCAGAGGTTGCAGTGAGCCAAAATTGGGCGACTGCACTCCAGCCTGGGTGACAGAGTGAGATTTCATCTTAAAAAAAAAAAAAAAATGTAAGAGCCCAACACACATATGTAAAAAACTGGATACAACCTACTGAGATACAAAACCATATGAATATTTGGGGAGATGTCCCTAATATACCCTAAAGCCAGAGACAACTGATACTCTATACAAATCAAATAGGCAGTTATACAGTTACAAAACTCTCCTGTACACACAAGGCCTCCCAAAGTCCCTCACAGGTAGCAGTCCATTCATATAAACCCAGGGAAGGAACACAGAATTGGTAAAGTAATGACTCACATGCAACAACATTGTACAGCCACAAAGTATGGGGAGATGCTGAAGCTCAGGGTGAGTACAAAGAGGATAAGAAAGTTGGATCATCGTGGAAGAAACATCTGACAATGAGAGTGAAGTGGGAAGAGAGGCTGGGACACATTTTTGTCACCAACTGCTTTTCTGGTAGGTCTCTGCAATATAAGGGATGGGGCACACCTACCAAAGAGGCTGAGCCCCTCCTTCAGTCCACTGGCCACTTTGTACACTGAGGGGTGAGACTCGCTCTTAAAGATCTGCAGAACACTGTCAAGGAGAAATGGAGAAGTTTGGGGTAACTTGGATTTTTGAAGGGAATGAGAATTGAGGACTGAGAAATGGAGGAATTTGGGGTAACTTGGATTTTGAAGGGAATGAGGATTGAGGACTGAGAAAATGGAATGGGAACAGGGAATATCCTCAGGCTGGAGTGCTGTGGTGCAATCTCAGCTCACTGCAACCTCCACTTCCTGGGTTCAAGCTATTCTCCTGCCTCAGCCTCCTGAGTAGCTGGGATTACAGGCACAAACCAACACACCCGCTAATTTTTGTATTTTTAGCACAGATGGGGTTTCACCATATTGGTCAGGCTGGTCTCAAACTCCTGACCTCAGGTAATCCACCCACCTCAGCCTCCCAAAGTGCTGGGATTACAGGTATGAGCCACCACTTCCGACCAAAACCACATCTTGATGTAAGGTTTGTCCCTTACTTTTCTTTGCTTCAGTTTCTCCTTATAGAAAATAAGGCTAATACCTTTATGCTTTATGCTTTTCTTCCTCTCTTCCCCTCAAAGCCCCCCTTCCCTTTCCTTCAAAAGGAGAGATCTTAATAGCCCCAGGATTAGGGAAACTAGAGCCTCATTAGGATTATTGGGGCATTAAACTTAATCCTTCTCCATTCCCAAAGACAGCAGCATGCCTCCACCTCTTTACCTGTAAGTGTCTTGATCTATGTTCACAAGATGAGTCCTGAGGACAGAAAACAAGCAGGAAGGTGGCTGGAGTATGACGGGTCTGGGTTCATTCCAAAACTCTACCTCCTTTGTCCCCCTCTCTGAATAGTGCCCAGTCTTCTTCCCAAAGTTACACACCTCCTTAGGTTCTCCTGGGTGTCCTAGAGCACTTTACCCACTAGGTCACAGCCACATCCACACCCCACTCCCACTTTACTTTTCAGGCCTCCCAATCCCACATTACTTTGGTTGGGGTTGGGGTGAATCACCTACAACACAAATTTCTTAAAGCCCAGGATGGGGACGCTGACGTTATAGTCTTCCAGTTCAACCCCGATTCTTCTTCGACCCAGGAACTTTAGCAGCCCTCCAAGTGCTCGAACCTGGGAGAGGATCAGCAATGGAGTGAGGGTAAATCTTAATCTCCTGGGGGCTGCAGAGCACGAGAGAAAGCTATTCTTTTCTAGGGCTAGGCCAGTACCTCCCAGAACTCAGCCCTAGCACTGGGGTTCTTGTGCCTTTCTCCAACCTGCCGCCTCCCAGCCCTTATTCCCCAGCACCAATCTCACTGTGAGGAGGCAGTCAAAGGGAATAATGGAGGAGAGGAAGAGGATTTTCTCAGTGGCAGTCATGGAGTCTGGGATGAAGGAGTAGTTTCCAGAAAGGAGGCGTTGTTTGCTTATCTCCAGACCTATTTGAGGGAGGCAAGCAAAGGGAAAGGTCTTGTAGCTGAATTTTTTCACCCTATTTTAAGAATGAAACAATAGAAGCCAGAGAGATGATTTGACTTGCCCATGCTCACATGAGCAGTTAATGGAAAGCTAAGGCAAGAACCAAATTTTCAGACTCTTAGTCTAATTCTCTTCTTATTCTTCTTTTTTTTAATGGAGACGGGTTCTCGCTATGTTGCCCAGGCTGGAGTGCAGTGGCTATTCACAGGCACTATCCCACTACTGATCGGCTTGGGAGTTTTGATCTGCTCCGTTTCCGACCTGGGCCAGTTCACCCCTCCTTAGGCAACCTGGTGGTCCCCCACTCCCGGGAGGTTACCATATTGATGCTGAACTTAGTGTGGACACCCAATTGGCACAGCGCACTACAGCCCAGAACCCCTGGACTCAGGAGATCCTTCAGCCTCAGCCTCCCAAGTAGCTGGGACAACAGGCAAGCGCCACCGCACCCGGCTTCTCTTCTTATTCTACATATAATATAAGGATACTTGGCTGAAAGCACAACCTGAGAAAGATAAATGGCTGAGGAAAGTAAGATATCTGTCTCGAATTGGGGATTTTGACCAAAAAGATGGTATTAATAGACGAACTAATAACACTAATGCCTTAATATCTAATTAGGATAGTACACTCCCTGTTCTTGTTGTAAACCTAGGAAGGTTATGGAAGTGCCTTATGGATCATAAGGGTCACTGAGGCAATGACTTTTTGTGATAAAAAGGCTTTAACTTAATGGGGAAGATTCCAACGATAAAATCTGTCCAAAAAGTGTCACCACTTCTCAGGGGAGGCCCTCATCCCTAGACATGACTTAAGCAGAGGCTTCACAATAAACTGCAGATTATTAAAGGGTAGGAAGAAGGAGAGATCTGGCGGGGACTGGTCATAGGGCATGAGGAGCACAGAGGTTTACGATAAGATAAGGCAGAGGGGAGAGCTGTGATGATGAAAGTAGAGTTTGGGGGAAAGGATGGAATATGGGAACGGGGAGTTGGGCAAAGCAAAAGGAAATACCAAAATCCACACTTGGCAAAAATATGATTTCAGGTCTCTTAGGCTCTCTGTGCTCCTGGGAGGCTGTGGGGGAAGCAAAGAAAAGGCTATCATTCTGTACATCTCAGTCCTTCTACCTTTGTCTGACACTCCTTCTCACACAATTCTAGCCCCCTGGAACATTCCATACATGAGTCCTTCCCCATTTTCCCTCTCTCCTTTACCAAGTCCTTACCAAGCTTTCCCAGAAACCGAGTCATATTTTCATCCTGTTTGGCACTCGTAACAACAGATTGGGGATTGATCTCGTCCAGAACTGGGAAGAATAGAGACCAAATGAGTTAAAGGATCTGTCTTTGACTAAGAGAAAACCCATAGCCCTCCTCTTCCTACTCCTATCCTCAAAAACATTTCCTCCCTAGGATTAGGGAGTGCTCTGCATATTGGGAACATAGGTAGAAGTTAGGAATGAGATTTAGAAAATTAGTAAGAGTGAGGCCGGGTGCGGTGGCTCAAGCCTGTAATCCCAGCACTTTGGGAGGCCGAGGCGGGTGGATCACGAGGTCAAGAGATCGAGACCATCCTGGTCAACATGGTGAAACCCCGTCTCTACTAAAAATACAAAAAATTAGCTGGGCATGGTGGCACGTGCCTGTAATCCCAGCTACTCAGGAGGCTGAGGCAGGAGAATTGCCTGAACCCGGGAGGCGGAGGTTGCGGTGAGCCAAGATCGCGCCATTGCACTCCAGCCTGGGTAACATGAGTGAAACTCCGTCTCAAAAAAAAAAAAAAAAAAAAAAAAAAAAAAAAAAGAAAATTAGTAAGAGTGATGGGATGATGGGAGGGAAGAAGGGTGCTCTGGATATTGTCACTAGACTGTAAACCCCTGGAGAACAAACATGACTGCTTTGCCCAGGACTATATCTGCAGCACCTGAAACATTGTGAATACCTCACAAATACTTCTGGCCGGGCGCAGTGGCTCATTCCTGTAATCCCAACACTGGGAGGCCAAGACAGGCAAATCACTGGAGGCCAGGAGCTCAAGACAAGCCTGGTCAATGTGGTGAAACACCATCTCTACTAAAAATATAAAAATTACCCAGGTGTGGCAGCACATGCCTGTAATCCCTGCTACTCAGGAGGCTGAGGCAGAAGAATCACTTGAACCTAGGAGGCAGAGATTGTACCACTGCACTCCAGCCCGATCAACAGAGTGAGACACTGTCTCAAAAAAAAAAAAAAAAAAAAAAAACCTCACAAATATTTGTTAAATAATGACATGAATTCCTAAAAACAACAGATGGAGCTTCTGTGAGGCAACTATATATTGAGTCAGTGATATAGTTTGGATATGATTTGTCCCCACCAAATCTCGTGTTGAAATTTAATCCCCAGTGTGATAGTGTTGGGAGGTAGGGCCTCGAAGGAGGTGTTTGGGTGATGGGAATAGATTTCTCATGAACAGATTAATCCCCTTCCTGTGTTGGTGGGTATGTGTGAGTGGTTCTCACTCTATTAGTTCCTGAGAGAGCTGACTGTCAAAAAGAGCCTGGCATCTCCCTCCCCCTTGCTTTCTCTCTGACATGGGACCTCTATACACCCTGTCTTCCCTTATTCCATAAGTTGAAGCAGCTAAGGCCCTCATCAAATGAAGATGCTCAATTTCAACCTTTCTGACCATCCAGAATCATAAGCCAAATAATTTTTTTTTTTTTTTTTGGCTGGGCATGGTGGTACATGCCTATAATCCCAGCACTTTGGGAGGCCGAGACCGGTGGATCACCTGAGGTCAGGAGTTCGAGACCAGCCTGACTAACATGGAGAAACCCGTCTCTACTAAAAATACAAAATTAGCCAGGCAAGGTGGTGCATGCCTGTAATCCTAGCTACGCAGGAGGCTAAGGCAGGAGAATCGCTTGAACCTGGAGGTGGAGGTTTCAGTGAACTGAGATTGCGCCACTGTACTCCAGCCTGGACAAGAAGAGTGAGACTCCAACTCAAAAAAAAAGTTTTTTCTTTTTTAAAATTACCCAGCCTCAGGTATTCCATTACAGCAATACAAAATACACTAGACAGTGAGGTGAGTTAATATAAGTGAAACGTGGCTGGGTGTGGTGGCTCACACCTATAATCCCAGCACTTTGGGTGGCGAGGCAGGTCAATCACAAGATCAGGAGTTCAAGATCACCCTGGCCAACATGGTGAAACCCCATCTCTACAAAAAAACAAAAAAATTAGCTGGGTATGGTGGTGTCTGCCTGTAATCCCAGCTACTGGGGAGGTTGAGGCAGGAGAATTGCTTGAACCCAGGAGGCAGAGGTTGCAGTGAGCCAAGATGGTGCCACTGCACTCCAGCCTGGGCAACAGAGCAAGACTCTGTCTTGGAAAACAACAACAACAACACACACACACATATATATGTGTACACATATTTTTTGTGTTTCGTGTGTGTGTGTGTGTCACACATTTCTAATCCCAAAGAGCAGAGGAATTCATGGTTCTGTCCCCACCTCTCTGGAGAAGCTTGAGGCTCTCGTGGTCTGGGGCATCTGGCATGAAGTGGATAGTGGAGTCACTAGTGTCATAGTAGGCAATGCCCAAGTATCCTGAATTCCACAGCACACACAGATGGATCTGTCCAGCAAGGAAGAAAGGAAACCACTATTTGAACCACTCATAAGCGTAAGGTTTGCCATGCCTTATGTAATTAAATAATTTAATCAAATCTCTGAGATAGGCATCATCACCCCATTTAGTGACTGTGAAAAAGCCACTCAGGAGGTAAGAGACTTGCCTAGTTGGTTCCAACGCTCTTTTTTTTTTTTTTTTTTTTTTTTGCAATGGAGTCTTGCTCTGTCGTCCAGGCTAGAGTACAACGGCGCAATCTCAGCTCACTGCAACCATCGCCTCCCGGGTTAGAGCGATCCTCCTGCTTCAACCTTCCCAATAGCTGGGACTACAGGCACGCGCCACCACACCCAGCTAATTTTTTTGTGTTTTTAGTAGAGACGGGGTTACACCGTGTTGTAACCAGGCTGGTCAGGAACTCCTGAGCTCAGATGCTCCGCCCGACACGGCCTCCCAAAGTGCTGTGGAATTTTTGCCACCGCCCACGGCCCCCAACCCTCTTTTATTTTAACTTTCCATCCACTCTCCATTCAAGTTCCTACTCCCCTCAGAGACCTCGGCCAGCTCCTCCTCCTCGACTTCCTCTTCCTCGGCCTCCCTGGGGGCCGGCACTGCGGCCGGGCTGGGGAAACGGACGGAGGCCTCTCTAGGTCCCGATCCCTGCGGCGTCCTGCTTGGGGTCGCTCCTAAGGAGGCCATGAGCCTGGAGGCTCTGCGGATGCAAAAAGTGCGGGCAGTTCAGAAGCAACGCTCCACGGAGGCCGGGGTAGGGTGGCGCGCTGAAGGCAAAGAACTGAGTCCTTCTGCTACAGGGCTGCGGGGCAGGGCTGAGGGGCGTGGAGAGCTGTGGACGCGGGCATGGGTACATTTTGAGGGGGTGAATTATCGGGTATTTAACTAAAGCACAGATTGTGGGAAACTCCACGCGCCCCATCCTCATTTCTGTCACGCGGCGGTTGTACTTTGGAAGAGGTCTGAGGGTCCTATGGAGCGAGTCGTGCACGTCTTATATCTCTGCCTCTGCTAACCACGCGCCAGGACCACAGCCTCACGCTCTTATCTTCCTCCTCCCCCAGCTGCCTCCATCGCAGCGCTTTCCCGCCTTTTCGGTCACCTAGGTCGCGACACGCGAGAGAACGCCCCGCTGACCAACCACCCAGAGTCTGCGGGACGGACGCGCGGGTGCGTGGGCGGGGTGCGCGCGCACACGCCCCGCCCTCCTAGCCGCTATTGATTGGAGAGGCCCTGATCCAGCCTAGAGATCCGACAGAGTGAGGAGGAGGGGCGTATACTGCTGTTGCTGAAGAGTGTGGACGCTGATTGGCCTATTTGCATTCGGGGCGGGTCTAGAACGTTCAAACTTCCCGCCCTCTGCCGTTGCTTAGCAGCCGCGCCTCTAGCCCTCAGGGTTTCTAGACTTTGATTGGCACAGTGGGAAGCCCGAGAGAAGGTCGGTTAAGGGGCTGCAGTCCCAGTCCCTGGAAGGGTTCTGGGAGCGTTGCGGGGGGTATGAGAAGGAGGCCAACCTTAAAGAGCCAGAGGCGCGCTTTTTTTTTCTGCAACAACTCTAAGTTAATATTTGTACCCTCTGAGTTAATATTTGCCAGAGCTTAGAAGTGCCTGGCAAACAAAGTAAGATCTACTTGAGCGGTGTTTCAAATAAATAAGAGGAAATAAGCAAGACTCCTGTCTCAGCGCTACCTTGTCTGTTTTCTGGGTGCAGGGTATGACCACCCCCATAATGGCACAACGGGGCCTAATTTATTATTTAAACCCCTCAAGTGGAGGTGGAAGCATTTGAAATACACCAAATTCTGGCAGAGACAAGTAGTTCTGAACACCACACCCCTCCCTATTGGGATATGCCCATACCCCTTTGCACATCTGCACACCCCTGAATACAGAGAGGTATCATTCATGCATTCAGCAACTATTTATTTAGTGCCTATTCTGGACCAGGGCATGGACTCAAAGCGGTGAACATAATGAAGTCCCTGCTCCATAAAGCTTATTTGTGCATGTATGTGTGTGTGTGTGTGTGTGTGTGTGTTTGTGTGTGTTGGGAGTGAAGTTATGAGAGAGAAATATGTATATATATAATCCCTTAAAATGCACCATCCTCCCCAGCTTTGTTCTCACTACCCTGAGATGGGGAGAGTCCTCCCCAGCCCCCCAACTCAAGAAGTTAGGAACGACGGTGAGGGTGAGATGACCTAGCTGTGCTACCCAGTAGTTGGAACATCCCCTCCAGCAAGAAAGGTGGGGGAACAGAGTTAAGAGCTGGGTTAATGGTTACCCCTGGCAAATTTGTTGAGCAATGAAGCTATAGAAACTTGGAGGAGGTTGGTGACAGATCTGGGGAGTGTCAGGGAGGGACCCACCTTCCAATCTGGGGTGTGAAGAGATTAGGGACTGGTTTACCAAGCCCAGGAAGGGGAGGGAGTGGAAAGAAGCCCAGAGAGGGAAAGAGGAGATACTGAAATAGAAGAAATGCAGGGACAAGGAGGTAAGATGGAGGGAAACCTCTGATGCAGGATTTGAGGGGCAGCCCTGGCCTCAAATCCATGAGGGAGGCTCTGCTGGATGGTTCCAGGAGAGGGCATCCTTGCCTGTCACTTGGTAAATTAAGGCATGATGGGGTAGTCATGCCAGCCAGCCAAAGTCAATATTGGTATCAAGGCAGCTGTAGCTATAAAGCGGTAGGAGAGAAAAGAGAGGCTGCCAAACCTGTTTGATCCTCAAGCTGGCTCCATTTACATAAGGTTTCTTTTGGACACAGACCAGTTGGAACAGGAGAGGACCCTGAGAAGTAGAGCTGCTTTGATCTCCTCCCCTCAGTGGGAAGGGGTCCTGTGTGCAGATTTTGAGGGTCACCGTGGAGGGGATTCACATACACACACACAGTCATGGAGTCATTCTATATCCTTACAGGACATTACAGTTCAAGGGAATGAACACCAAAAGATAGCCCTTCTATTGGGAGAGAAAAAGGCCCTCCCACAGGCAGGAGGAAACCCACAGAAGAGGAAGCACAAGAGGAAACCACCAACTGCTGGTTTCCAGCAACACATCACGTCACTCCACCCCACTCCTCCCCTAAGTCTCTCCCTTTCTTTAAGTTTCAAGCCCTGTTTATTTTGTTTGTTTGTTTGTTTGTTTTCTTTTTTGAGACGGAGTCTCGCTCTGTTGCCCAGGCTGGAATGCAGTGGCGAGATCTCGGCTCACTGCAACCTCCGCCTTCTGGGTTCAGGGGATTCTCCTGCCTCAGTCTCCTGAGTAGCTGGGATTACAGGCACACACCACCACGCCCAGCTAATTTTTGTATTTTTAGTAGAGACGGGGTTTCACGGTGTGGTCAGGCTGGTCTCGAACTCCTGACCTCGTGATCCGCCCTCTTGAGTCTCCCAAAGTGCTGGATTACAGGCGTAAGCCACCACGCCAGCCAAGCCCTATTTTGCTTCTGTGTTGTACTCCACCATGGTTTTCTGGAACTGTAGTTCTTTTGTTAGACAGAGAGTGACGAGGAAGAAAGAGAAGAGATGATTGGACAGGAGAGAAATTCAGGATATGGAGGCTGGAATTCTGGGGCTATTTTTCAGCAGATCATAAAACGTTTAATAGAAATCAAGGTTACTGAGGAGAGAGCTGCTCTTCCTGTGGCCTCCCTGTTTATTTAGGTGTCCCCAAGGACTCCACTCACACTATTCTGTCCGATCTTTGCTTTATCCCCATGTCAGGACCAGCTAACAATACCCCTACCCCATCCCCCACACACATACCTCAGGATTGCAGCAGCTCTATCCCAGGGCCATGATAATCCCACCCCTCTGCCCCATCTCCAAGGCAACCTGTCAGTGAGAAGAGGACAAAGGGCACAGGAATGGGCCCCAATAGGAAGGATAAGTGGAAGCGCAAAGCTGACTAAGCTATAGGAATAGACATCCCCCTGCAACAAAGCCCCTTGCCTCAGCTTCTTGTTTCCTTAGCACAAGATTAGGTCATCTCCCTTCCCATCCCTATCATCTCTAACTCTACTTTCTTTTTCATTTTTTTGAGACGGACTTTTGCTCTTGTTACCCAGGCACCAACTCGGCTCACTGCCAACTTCAACTCCCAGGTTCAAGCAATTCTCCTGCCTCAGTCTCCTGAGTAGCTGGGATTACAGGTGCCTACCACCACGCCCGGCAAATTTTTGTATTTTAGTAGAGACGGGGTTTCGCCGTGTTGGCCAGGCTGGTCTCAAACCCCTGACCTCAAGTGATCCACCCGCCTTGGCCTCCTAACGTGCTGGGATTACAGGCGTGAGCCACCCCGCCCAGCCCCTAACTCTACTTCGATCCCAAGTCTAGGCCACAAGGACTGCAACTCTTAGGGAAGTCCTAGTGCTGAGCTGGGCCCAGGGACACTAGACTGTGACCAGGGGCACAGGACCTACTGAGACACACCATCTGGGCAGCTCAGGGAGTGCTGGCATCACCTCTTCCCTAATCCCAGGCTGCACAGCTAACGGTTCCTATTCCCAATCCCAGACTTCCACTTCCAAGTTCTTCTCTCAGACTACAGCCCGGGCAACCCAGAATTTGGATTGGCATCCAGAAGAAATGCAGAAGGATTAAACGACCACCTTTCATTCTAAGACCCCATCCCTGGATCTTCATGGGTGTTCCCAAGCTGTTAGTGTCGTTTTTTGTATGAGGGTCAGTCGGGTTATACTCAAATTAATGAAGCAGGGAAACTGAGGCAGAAAAAAGTCCTGTGTTCAGGAGATATCGGAGAAACAAGGTTTTCAGGACTCCTCCGTAACACTCCCATCCCCATCCGGTGGGAGATCCGAGGATTCTCCCTCCGGACCCACTCCCTACCTCGTCGAGCCCCGCCCCCCTCCAGTCCCCTCCCCAGGTTCAGGGCGGGGCCGGTCGGTGAGTCAGCGGCTCTCTGATCCAGCCCGGGAGGGGACCGAGCTGGAGGAGCTGGGTGTGGGGTGCGTTGGGCTGGTGGGGAGTCTGAGAACAAACAGGGTCTGATTGGGCTTGTGTGGCGCTGAAGGGACAGCCCTGGGTCTAGGGGAGAGAATCCCTGAGTGTGAGACCCGCCTTCCCCAGCCCCAGCCCCTCCCAGTTCCCCCAGCGACGGCCACTTCCTGGTCCCCGACGCAACCATGGCTGAAGAACAACCGCCGGTCGAATTGTTCGTGAAGGTAAGAACACTTCTCTCCTCAGCCACCCAAATTCCTGGAAGCCAGCTCTCACCTTTCCCCCGGTTCAGCCTTAACTCCCCAATCCCTTCCCTCCTTGACTCCCACCCGAATCCCACGTGCACTCTTTGGTTCAAGGGTGGTTTTGGGAGGGGAAGACCTTAACTTGTTAGCAGGTAATAAGAATTCTAGAATCAACTCTGAAAAGTTTGTAAAAGTGCAAGTTTCTAGCAACCTAAAGGAAGGGAATTAGAGAAAAATAATTCCCAAAAGTGAGACTGCAGTGCGGGGTGGGGGGGGGAGAGCTGATGAAGGGACAGTGGGGGCCCAGCAGAGTTTAGAAAGGACAGAGGGGAACCTCGGCTAGGACATGTGGCCCTATAAGATCTGAGGGTGAGTAGCGTAGTAGGGGAGGGGTGTGTGTGTGTGGCTGGGTGTGTTGAGGGAGGCCTGAGAGTGAGAGCAAGTACACTGGGACGCTTTGGAGGGGTGGAACAAAGCCAGAGACTGGGATTGGAGTTCAAAAAGCAGAGCTGGAGAGGTGGTGGGGTGGTATCGAATATCCCCCGGTCTGGGGAAAGGGAGAGAAGGGGAGGTGGCAAGGAGACGTGAGTTTAACGTAGCTACCACTAGGACGGGTGGGAGAGAGATCAGGCGGAAGGAGAGCTCGATTAGGGCATTTTGGGATGGTTGGAGAAGTAGGAGATTTGCCTCAACTCTCTCCGCTCTCTTCGGGTGTGGGTGAGGAGAGATGGTCCTATGGCATTTGGGTACCAAAACTGCAGGCGGCAGGCTTCTCGGCCTGGCTCCCCTCCTACTCTAGCGGCTGCTTCCCTCCCGACCGCTGCTGCATTCTTTTCCCAGCCTCGGGACCTCCTGTCTGTGCCCCTCCCTCCCTTCTGTAACTGCGTCCTCTTCTCCCTGCTCCGTTTGTGTCTCCCTGTTGGCACGAATGTCTCCCCACCCTTCACTTTCCTGCTGCCTTTCTTTCCACTTCCCGGGACCCTTTTGTTCCTCTCATCTTTGTATCTCTGCCTGTGTCTCCCTCTCCCTTCTGCTTGGGTGTCTTGGGCAGCCATTCCCTCTCCCTGGGCCGGGGAAGTCGGAGCGTGCCTGGGTCCGCCCCCTTAGGTGTGGTCCCCACCTCACTCTCACACTGGCCTCTGGGGCTATTTTTACTCCTGGGTGAGGCTGTGCCGCAGAGATTCTGGCCCTGTGTCCTGTGAGAGGATGGTTATCTGCAGTAAGAGGAATTGTGCTGGGAGACCCTGGCAGCGGGTTGGGGGGCGGGTAGCCTTAGCTGCCCAGGCCTCATCCTCACAGGTCCCTTCCCCCACTTCCTTGACAGGAAGGAAGCTGCTGAGGCCAGAGACAGAGAGATGAATCATCCTCAGCTTAGGGGGAGGTGTCCCTTGGGCCAATGAGGTCACCACTTGCTAATTAGAGGGCAATCCCCCTCTGTAGGGCCCTCCACATCTCTAGAGCTCTGGCTCCCAAACCTGTCCTGTCTAGAGAATCTGCTTCCTTCAGGAACCCAGAAATCCAGGCTTCTGGCCTCACTGAATTTCCACACACTTCCCTTTCTAGGGTAGGATTCAGATCCTCCAAGTTCTCCAGGACCTCTTCCCTCTGCCTCCCTCTCACTGTCCTCAGTCTCTGGGGAACCAGAAGCCTGCCTTTGCAAAAAAATTTCCCATCGATCTGCTTTAGGTTTGACCCAGGCCCAAGGGCAAAGAGTCCATAGTGAGGGGACAGTGTATGTGTCATGACTAGGCAGAAAGCAGCTGATCTGGGAGTGGGAGTGCAGAGACTGGCCTGGGGGTGGGTGGGGTGCACCAGGCATAACCTTGGGCTGGGGTTGCTTTTCAGGCTGGCAGTGATGGGGCCAAGATTGGGAACTGCCCCTTCTCCCAGAGACTGTTCATGGTCCTGTGGCTCAAGGGAGTCACCTTCAACGTTACTACAGTTGACACCAAGAGGTAGGCCTGCTTCTGTTCCTCAAAACACCCCTTGTGTACACATGTGTGCAAACACACACTCACCCACCTGAGTCCTTCTATCTTGAATATTTTTGCCCTCCTCCTTGGAGTCCATTTCTTATCCTCCATCCCTCCATCTCCACTTTCTGGTTCTCCCTGACGCCCATTTCCAGTCCTGATGCCTGGCCCTTTCTCCAGGCGGACCGAGACAGTGCAGAAGCTGTGCCCAGGAGGGCAGCTCCCATTCCTGCTGTATGGCACTGAAGTGCACACAGACACCAACAAGATTGAGGAATTTCTGGAGGCAGTGCTATGCCCTCCCAGGTATGGGGACACTCAGAAAAGGGAGAGGTTGCAGCACAGGGAGATTTTAGGAAACAGACAGTTTGCAGAAATGGAAAACAGAGGTGATGGTGGGGCTGGGGCAGGGGAGCTAGCTGAGCTTCCTCCCAGGAAGACATCTTACCTCATTTTTCCCATTGGCTTTCAGGTACCCCAAGCTGGCAGCTCTGAACCCTGAGTCCAACACAGCGGGGCTGGACATATTTGCCAAATTTTCTGCCTACATCAAGAATTCAAACCCAGCACTCAATGACAGTGAGTCTTGTGGGTCAGAGGCTTGGGTCCTGGGAGGAAGAGAGGACCCAGTGGGTGGGAGACATTAGGGACACCTGGAAGTTCAGATATAGGGAGATGAAACAGATGTTGGTAAATCTCCCCCAGCTTCCCATTTTTCCTTTACCTCTATATTTCCCTGAAGTTTCATTGTCCAAGACTTTTAAACCTTTCTCATTTGTCCCCTAGCCTCTTCTGCCCCATTGGGGACATTAGTTGGTTGCTGGCCTATTTTCTGGCAGAATAGAGTTGTGCTTAAGAACAGTCATCACTCTACATCCAGACTACCTGAGTACAAATCCAACTAGCTGTATAACTTTAAGCATTCATTTCACCTTTCTGTAAGTCCATTTCCAGATCCAAAAAAAATTTTTTTTGAGATCAAGTCTCACTCTGTTGCCCAGGCTGGAGTGCAGTGGCATGATCTTGGCTCACTGCAGCCTCTGCCTCCCAGTTCAAGTGATTCTCCTGCCTCAGCCTCTCAAGTAGCTGGGATTACAGATGTGTGTCACCACGCCCAGCTAATTTTTGTAGTTAGTAGAGACGGGGTTTCACCATATTGGCCAGGCTGGTCTCGAACTCCTAACCTCAGGTGATCCACCCACCTCAGCCTCCCAAAGTGCTGGGATTACAGGCATGAGTCACCGTGCCTAGTGATAATGAGTTTTTAAAATGTAAAGTGCTCGCTTTGGGAGGCCGAGGGGAGCAGATCACTTGAGGTTAGGAGTTGGAGACCACCCTGGTCAACATGGCTGGTCTCTACTAAAAAAAAAAATACAAAAATTATCCATGTGTTTTGGCAGGCACCTGTAATTGAAGCTACTTAGGAAGCTGAGGCAGGATAATCACTTGAATCTGGGAGGCAGAGGTTGCAGTGAGCTGGGATCATGCCACTGCACTCCAGCCTGGGCAATCAAGCGAGATTCCATCTAAAAAGAATTAAATAAAATGGAAAATGCTTAGAATAACACATAGGAAAGTAACTACATGAGTGTTAGCTATTATTATTTTGGACTCACCATAAGTATCCACACCCAGTGGGCCTTCTCAGATTATGTCAATCTTTTCCTGAAGTTCTAATCAATTCCCTCTCTTGCACAGATCTGGAGAAGGGACTCCTGAAAGCCCTGAAGGTTTTAGACAATTACTTAACATCCCCCCTCCCAGAAGAAGTAGATGAAACCAGTGCTGAAGATGAGGGCATCTCTCAGAGGAAGTTTCTGGATGGCAATGAGCTCACCCTGGCTGATTGTAACCTGCTGCCAAAGCTACACATAGTACAGGTGTGTGGTTATTATGGGAGGAAAGGATGACCACTGGGATTGGCTCTGTAAGGAGCTCAAACATGGGCTTCCCCTGACAACCACTCTAAAGACAGCTTCTTTTTTTTTTTTGAGACGGAGTTTCGCTCTTGTTACCCAGGCTGGAGTGCAATGGCGCGATCTCGGCTCACCGCAACCTCCGCCTCCTGGGTTCAGGCAATTCTCCTGCCTCAGCCTCCTGAGTAGCTGGGATTACAGGCACGTGCCACCATCCCAGCTAATTTTTTGTATTTTTAGTAGAGACAGGGTTTCACCATGTTGACCAGGATGGTCTCGATCTCTTGACCTCGTGATCCACCCGCCTCGGCCTCCCAAAGTGCTGGGATTACAGGCTTGAGCCACCGCGCCCGGCAAAGACAGCTTCTTTCTTAGGGTGGTTTTCATAGATTGCTACCAATGGCAGACACCACCCCAGTCCTTTGTGGCAGTCATTGCTGGCAAGACCACTGGTTAAGATAATTATATTCCATGATATAAGCCATGGGTGCAAAGAGACTGGCCAAGAGGAATACATCCCATGATTACTTTTGAAGAATGCTCTTCCTGTCTCGGTATCACTGCCAAATTCCCAGATTACATAGAGCAGGCTTTTCCTAAAGTCAAAGCTTTAACTTTCTTTATAGCTTCAGTCTTCACTTCCTCTTGAAGATCAAAACTGCTGATTCTCATGTTTTTGTCATAGCCTCAAAGCTATGGTTTAGTTTGTGCAACATGGGCCTGACGTCAGTCTGCCACACTACTGTGTAGTGAACATCTATGTACTAAGCATGAAAGATACACAAGTGTATAGTGATTGGTCCTTGCTCTCAAAGGGTTGAAATCTGAGACAATAAAATATTCACATGAAAGTTAAGTATATATGATGAAGGTTAGGAATGGTGCCTCACGCCTGTAATCCCCACACTTTGGGAGGTCGAGGCAGGCAGATCATGAGGTCAGGAGATTAAGACCATTCTGGCTAACACGGTTAGCCGGGAATTGTGGCACGTGCCTGTAGTCCCAGCTACTCAGGAGGCTGAAGCAGGAGAATCACTTGAACCTGGGAGGTGGAGATTGCAGTGAGTTGAGATTGCGCCACTTGCACTCCAGCCTGGGTGACAGAGCCAGACTCCGTCTCAAAAAAAAAAAAAAGAAAAAAAAAAACCAGAAAAAAAAACCCCATGAATATATGATGAAAAGTCAGATGGTGGCTCACACCTGTAATCCCAACAGTTTGGGAGGCTGAGGTGGGCAGATCACCTGAGGTTGGGAATTGGAGACCAGCCTGGCCAACATGGTGAAACCCCGTCTCTAATAAAAATACAAAAATTAGCCACTCATGGTGGTAGGCACCTGTAATCCTAGCTACTCGGGAGGCCGAGGAGGAGAATTGCTTGAACCTGGGAGGCAGAGGTTGCAGTGAGCCAAGATCGCGCCATTGCCCTCCAGCCTGGAGACAGAGCAAGACTCAGTCTCATGAGCCGGGCGCGGTGGCTCAAGCCTGTAATCCCAGCACTTTGGGAGGCCGAGGCGGGTGGATCACGAGGTCAAGAGATCGAGACCATCCTGGTCAACATGGTGAAACCCCGTCTCTACTAAAAATACAAAACATTAGCTGGGCATGGTGGTGCGTGCCTGTAATCCCAGCTACTCAGGAGGTTGAGGCAGGAGAATTGCCTGAGCCCAGGAGGCGGAGGTTGTGGTGAGCTGAGATCACGCCATTGCACTCCAGCCTGGGTAACAAGAGCGAAACTCCGTCTCAAAAAAAAAAACTCAGTCTCAAAAAAAAAAAAGTCAGATGAAAAATAATAGAGACAAAAGTCAGTTGCTTCAGTGCCTGAAGAGGTATGGGGGGGGAAGTCACTGTGGAAATTCAAGAGGAGAATTTTATGATATGTGAATTATATCTCAACTTTTAAAAACTCAAGAAAAATGGTTGTTATTAAAGGCCAGGATTTCAGTATGTGAAAAGGAGGGCTGAAGACAGTACAAGACAGTGGGGGCTTGAGCTGGTTTTATCATGTAGGCTGGGGAGAAGGAACAGGCCAGTGTCGCAGCCAAGGTGGCTTCTCTGGGCTAATATGTTGGTCCCACTTCTCTCCCCATCTTCAGGTGGTATGTAAGAAATACCGGGGATTCACCATCCCTGAGGCCTTCCGGGGAGTGCATCGGTACTTGAGCAATGCCTACGAGCGGGAAGAATTCGCCTCCACCTGTCCAGATGATGAGGAAATTGAGCTCGCCTATGAGCAAGTGGCCAAGGCCCTCAAATAAGCCCCTCGTGGGACTCCGTCAACCCCCTCCCTTTTCTCCACAAAGGCCCTGGTGGTTTCCACATTGCTGCCCAATGGACACACTCCAAAATGGCCAGTGGGAAGGGAATCCTGGAGCACTTGTTCTGGGATGGTGTGGTGGAAGAGGGGATGAGGGAAAGAAATGGGGGGCCTGGGTGAGATTTTTATTGTGGGGTGGGATGGGTAGGACAACATATTTCAGTAATAAAGTACGGAATAAAAATCAAGTGTTTTTACACAAAGGGGGGTTGAAGTGTGGGTGACATGGAATGAGGGGTGGGTCAGTGATCTTGAGCTCAGGGCAGAAGCCAGGAATTAAGAAGGGAGATGTTTGTGGTGGGTCTGCAATTTTTTCCTGCTGGTCCGCCGTAGCGCTGTTCTGAGGTCTACGCGGCCTTTGCAGCCCCGCCGCCGGGGCCGGCCAGATCTGGGTGGGCCTGGGCAGCCCTTGCTGGGCGGTGCCGATTTCTGGCAAGGGGGGCGCAGTCTGGGTGGAATGGGCGAGGCTTAGCAGGGCGGAATGGGCGTGGCCCGCAGAAGCCCCGCCCCGTCCCGCTTAGACAATGCCCCGGAGCCGCCAGACCGTCGCGCCCCCGCCCCATCGTAGTATGTGAGCTCGCCTACCATAGAACCCCCCCAAAAGCGTGAGCTCCCAGTCCCCGAGCTTGAAGACGGGGACTCCCTTCTCCACCAACTCTGTTCTCGGGGAGGTGGGGCCCCAGCCGAGATCTCAGCACGACAGGAGTGGGGGTGGCCGCTGGAGGTGAGTCTTGGGTGGGGAGACCTGAACCGTTTGGGAGCCGGAGTTTGGGGGTGCCGGGCCCATGCCTGCACCGGACAGAGAGGATGGGGAGCCGGCATTTGGGCGCGGAGCTAGGCGGGGTGGACTTTGGGACATAGACGGGAGACCGGGTCCTGGAGCCGGGAGTGGCGCCAGCTCCCCGGAACCACGCCCCCTGTTTCCCCGCCCCTCGCATTTCGTTTTAGACCTCTCCCAGTCCTCCGAGACTTGGTCTGGTTTATACTAGGTCGCGCGAGGGGCAGCTTGACCGGCCAGAGCGGAGAGAGGATGCTTAACTCCTTAGGCTGTAATTCCTCGCTCCCTGCCCCCCTCTCTCCCTCGTTCGGGCATTCAGGACTTCCATCCCCCAGCCCCTGATTCTCCAGCTTTCTCCTTCTGTCCCATAGCCCCTGCGGGTCCCGGGCCGGACTTCAGGTCCCTACAGTAGCGAGCAGCTGAGGGTTAAGGGGGCGGGGCCGCTGCATTTTTGGGGAGTGAGCGCATCCTAGTGGCTGCCAAGAGAGGCGCCTGGCAGGGACCTCAAGAAGCCCCCGAGCAGGGGCAACAGGTGTTTTGGAGATTAGCGAGCCTACCCTTGTTCCTCAGACTCCTCTTAAAGAATCTAACTCCTGAGGGTGCTGGGTAGAGTGGAGTCGACAGGGGAGGAAGGCCTAGAGGGGGTGGGGCGGGGTAGGAGGGGCGCCCAGAGATGGCAGGAGGAAGACCTGGGCGCTCTTAACAGCCCCCAACGCCCTTGTCTGCATGTCTTTTTCTCTGTCTCCCGCCTTTCTGTTTCTTCTCCCGTACAGGTGAAGAAACAAGAAAACTAAGAAATCCGAACGGTTGGAGGGGCGTCTGTGTGGATGGGATGGGGACGCCGGGGGAGGGGCTGGGCCGCTGCTCCCATGCCCTGATCCGGGGAGTTCCAGAGAGCCTGGCGTCTGGGGAAGGTGCGGGGGCCGGCCTTCCCGCTCTGGATCTGGCCAAAGCTCAAAGGGAGCACGGGGTGCTGGGAGGTAAACTGAGGCAGCGACTGGGGCTACAGCTGCTAGAACTGCCTCCTGAGGAGTCGTTGCCGCTGGGACCGCTGCTTGGTGACACGGCCGTGATCCAAGGGGACACGGCCCTCATCACGCGGCCCTGGAGCCCCGCTCGTAGGCCAGAGGTGAGGTGAGCGCCGCGGCGCAGGTGTGGTATGGGGAAGGGCAGGAGGAGCTGGATGTCGGGGCTTTGGGGAAGAATTGGGGACGGGGGTGTCTCAGCCCCCTGCCTTCTTCTCCTACCCTAAGGTCGATGGAGTCCGCAAAGCCCTCCAGGACCTGGGGCTCCGAATTGTGGAAATAGGAGACGAGAACGCCACACTGGATGGCACTGACGTTCTCTTCACCGGTGAGGCAGGGGTGGCGGCACCCTGGGGTCTTGGCACAGGGAAGTAGAGTTTGGGAGACTCGGCTGTCTCGAGCCTTGTTTCCAACTCACTCCTGCCCTCAAACCTCCGTGGCCTCCCGGACTCAGGCCGGGAGTTTTTCGTAGGCCTCTCCAAATGGACCAATCACCGAGGAGCTGAGATCGTGGCGGACACGTTCAGGGTACTGAAGGGACCAGCCTAGGGAGGGAGCGGGGTGCAGGTGGGGGTCGGAAGGGCCTAGGAGCCCGATGAGGAATGAGAGGCAGAGAGCAGCCTATATTTGAGGGTATCTCATCGCCCCTCCCGCATCCCTGAATACCTCCCCTCGTTCTCCCTAGGACTTCGCCGTCTCCACTGTGCCAGTCTCGGGTCCTTCCCACCTGCGCGGTCTCTGCGGCATGGGGGGACCTCGCACTGTTGTGGCAGGCAGCAGTGACGCTGCCCAAAAGGCTGTCAGGGTGAGGAGGGGGAGGGACCAACGAAAGTGGGCACGACTCTGGGCCTGGGAGGTAGGGAGCTGGGAGGCTTAGGAAATTAGCCCCAACCCCTGCCCTCATTGGGCTGTCCATCTTATATGAAAAAACACACGAGTAAATAAGAAGTTAAAACAGACCATCCTGGTCAACATGGTGAAACCCCGTCTCTACTAAAAATACAAAAAATTAGCTGGGCATGGTGGCGCGTGCCTGTAATCCCAGCTACTCAGGAGGCTGAGGCAGGAGAATTGCCTGAACCTAGGAGGCGGAGGTTGCGGTGAGCCGAGATCGCGCCATTGCACTCCAGCCTGGGTAACAAGAGTGAAACTCTGTCAAAAAAAAAAAAAAAAAAAAAAAGCGGGACTGGGAAAAGGGGTGATTAATTTGCTCTTTCAGAGTTTTAGGAAACCCCAAAGGTGGCACCTAAACTGTGACTCTAAGAATGGAGAGGACAGATGAGGGGAGGGACTGGGGAAGGGTAGGGGGTTGAAAATAACTGCAGGTGATTCCAAGATGGAAATTAGCAAAGGTAGCTAAAATACTTAATGTCTGACATAGTAAGCCCTACGTGCTTGCTGTCATTATTATTCCACAAATGTCAGTCTGTCCCCAGCTCTTAGTGGTGGTTGAGCAGGCAGACTCACTTGTGGAGAGGTTCTGAGACTCCAATACTTCCTCTTTCCTCCAGGCAATGGCAGTGCTGACAGATCACCCATATGCCTCCCTGACCCTCCCAGATGACGCAGCTGCTGACTGTCTCTTTCTTCGTCCTGGGTTACCTGGTGTGCCCCCTTTCCTCCTGCACCGTGGAGGTGGGGACCTGCCCAACAGCCAGGAGGTGAGGGAGGGCAGAAACTCCAACACCAAGCACCATCAGAGAAAAGAGTTTCAGGCTTTCCTGGGGGAGGGAGGAAGGGTGCCTTCTCTAGAAGCCTGCGTGGGGCCACTCTGAGCTGGCTGGAAGAGTGGCCTGGCTCTGGCCTCGAGGTCTTACTCCCCTCTACCCACTCCTTTGTAAATATACCCCTTTGTAACTGTTGGCCAAACCGCATCCATTATATATTTCCTTATTATTATTACCCTAATTCCCCTCTCTGCTTTAATCGAAAACAAACTACTTAAATGATAAACGTCCTTGTAGTATAATTTAATACCCCAGTCTTGTAAACCAGAAATGGAGAGTACCTATTCCCCAGGACAATCAGGGAAAGAATATCTAATTCTACCATCAACACCCAAAGCTGAAATTCTAATCTTAAACTATTCCCTGAGTAACTAATTAATTTTTATATCATTGAAGGCTCAGCCATGAAGTACTTTGTAAGTACATATAATATAATATATCCTCCCTGTGCAGGCACTGCAGAAGCTCTCTGATGTCACCCTGGTACCTGTGTCCTGCTCAGAACTGGAGAAGGCTGGCGCTGGGCTCAGCTCCCTCTGCTTGGTGCTCAGCACACGCCCCC
Source organism: Sapajus apella (assembly GCF_009761245.1). Classification (NCBI taxonomy): domain Eukaryota; kingdom Metazoa; phylum Chordata; class Mammalia; order Primates; family Cebidae; genus Sapajus; species Sapajus apella. The sequence continues at coordinate 588,463 of NW_022437128.1, read as the reverse complement.
ACAGCTGAGTGCCTGGCCTTGGGGTCCTGCTGGCCAAGGGTAGGACAGTATAGGGAGTAGAAGGGGAAGGAGGGTTAGATAGAGAATGCTGAGTAGGCAGTAGTGGGGAGAGAGCCTCAATATGGGGGGAGGGCAGAGTGTGGGGAAAAGGATAGGGTCCACTGGGTGAGTCCTCCCTCCCAGAACCAATAAAATAGAATTGATCTTTTAGACTGGGCTGTGACTGGTGTTTTACTGGGGCAAAGGGATAGGGCAGGGATGAAACCTGAGGTTGGGGTCAGTGCAGGGAAGAAGGCCTCTCATTCAAAAAACTTGTTAGGCACTTACCAACTCATTGCCCAACCATGTCATAGGTGCTTGGGCACACGATGGACAAGACAGAATGTCTATCATGGGAAATGTGTCCAGGGCAGAGAAGAGAGTATATGGGTGGATCACTCACTGAATTTATCTAAATGCCAGATGATTCAGAGACTGGTAGATTACCAGTCCACCCCTATTTGATAAAGAAAAAGAAATGACACTTCCAGGGGCATTCATTTTCATTCATTCATTTACTGAGGCTTAGCAATGACATCCAAAGGGTCAGTCTCCTGATGTTGAGGGGGCTCACAGTACGTGCAAATTTCTTAGAAACTGAAGTACAGGTTGTAATGGAACAATTTACAAGAGGCTCTTTCTATGTGGGAAATAAGGGAGTTGTGTCCTCGGGCATCAAAGTGTATGCAAAAGTGGGCAAGAAGGGTCAGCTTCCCAGAAAAGGCCATACTTGAACTGAGGATAAATAAGAATTAGCCAGGCAGGTAGTGTGGAGGAGGGAAAGGGGTAATACAGGAAGAAGGAATTGCACTGGGCAAAGACATTTTGGGGCTAGAGAGAATTCTCTGAGGCTGGCATTTTCTAAGATGTGCATGTGGAATGATAGAAATAAGCCTGGAGAATGGACAAAGTGCTGTAGTACCTTGTATCCAAAGCCAGGGCACATGGGCACAGAGCTGAAGCTAAGGAGAGTACTTCAGTTCTGTAATATGGCTGTCAGGAGCAGTTATCTCTTGAGGAGGACCTTCCTGACTTTAGGGAGGAAAGCAAGGGTAGGAGGGTGAGGTGGGGCTATGGGTATTCTAGGAAGGAAGTGAGGAGAGTACATTCACATGGCAGTACTGGGCATGGATTAGAGTGTGGGTTTGACAGTGATGTTAAGATAGAAAGACTGGATTTGATGGCTCATTGTGTGGGAGTGAGAGAAGAAGGAGGCCTGCATGACTCCTAGTTTCTGGGATGGGCAACTGGGATCTCGGCTCACTGCAACCTCCAACTCCCTGGTTCAAGCAATTTTCCTGCCTCAGCCTCCCAGGTAGCTGGGATTACAGGCAAGTGCCACCACGCCCAGCTAATTTTTGTATTTTTAGTAGAGACGGGGTTTCACCATGTTGGCCAGGATGGCATCAATCTCCTGACCTCATGATCTGCCCACCCCGGACTTCCAAAGTGCTGGGATTACAGGCATGAGCCACCGTGCCCTGCCTGCAGCTGGGTTGTTAAGGAGAGAATGCAGAGGAGAATTAAGTGAGTGGCTTCAGAGATCACAATGAGTTAGGTTTGACATCCAGAGAGCAAAAATGCCTGAGGCCAGTCAGGCAGAATGTCTAAGGGGAAGTTCATTAATCCCAAATCTGAGATCTGAGCCAGAGAGTGTTCTGGGTGTCATTTGCAGAGGTAGGGGCTGAGGACTGACTGGATGACAGTGTGCTAGAAGAGGAGAAAGGAGGAGAAAGGAACAAACCTAGAATGGTGGGGAGTAAGTACTGTGGGGATATGGAGCAAGGAAGGAGTCCAAAAAGAAAACACCAGCAGCAAAGAAAAACAGTTTAAAGAATGGAGTAATCAGAGGTTAAACCAGATGAATGCTAAAAATGTCTACTGGGTGTGGCTATTAGGACGCCATTGGCAACCTTGTGGAGAGCAGATAGGCAATTTCGACAGATGAGCAGTGGGGATAGAGTGAAGGAGAAGAAAATGGAAGAGGCAGGTGTGTGCCCCTGGTTCCAAATCTTGACAGTGAAGGAAGGGAAGAGATAAGGCAACTGTCTGGGAGTTACTGATGTCTTAAGATAGGAGATAGGGCTTGACTGGGTATAGAGGGGACACCGGTGGTGAGGGAGACATGAAGGTTATGGGAGACATGGGAGTAAGTTTAGGAGTAACATCAGTGGCAGAGACAGCCTAGCACCCAGGTCTCCCGACTTCCAGTCTAGCACTTATTTCTATACCATGGTGCCTTCCTCTTCCAGGTGAGGGATCAGGGAGGGGAGAGGGATTTTGGGGAGCTGGGAGCTCCCAGCTTGGGAGGTTTGGAGTAAGGGCTTCCCTTCAAACTACAACTGCATAGACGGTGGAAGCATCAGCGGGGTCCACTGTGGACAGCCGTCGGGGCCTGCTGAGGGCCAGATGGTTCAGATCCGCATAGTGAAGGCTCTGGAGGGGGAAGGAGAGGAAGACAAGATGGTCTCCACAGTCTTCCTTGGGATTCAGGCCTTTTTTTTTTTTTTTTGGTCCATTTTCCTCAGACATTCTGGCCAGCCCCCTTTCCATCCCCAAGCCCTTACCGGTTCCTGGTCCAGGTCCCCTGGAATCTTGGGCTCTTCCTCCTTTACTGCTCTCCGGGGCTCGGCTTTCACAAGTGGAGCTATGTGGGGGGAACAGAGCTGAAGGATGGAGAGAAGGTGACCAACGAGTCTGCTCCCAGCAAGGGCTCAGACTCAGGAACTGAGGGGTGGGGAGTGGGCGGGCATGTAGGAGAAAGAAGATGGGGTGGAGTTAGTCTCACCAAATCTAGGGAGTGGTCTAATCGGCTGCGGGGGCAGGCGCCTGTAAGGGACATATAAGAGTCTTCGAGAGTCACCAGTCTTGTCTTACTGGTTCTCCTGGAACTCAGGTGCCAAGGACAGTCCAGCAACTTGAAGGCTCAGACCGGAAACAACTTAGACTCTGCCCCCACAGATAGTCCAGCCCAGGCTCACGCTTCCGGCTCATCTCCTCTGGCGGGGTTGCACCCACCAGCCAGTGGCCTCCCTCCCACCTTCCACCTCTCCCATTCTCTCCAACCCAGGGCAAGGGCTCTAGGTCTAGCTCTTTCTTTCGCGAAGGTTCTGGTCCTGCCCCCTCCACCTCTGGTCACTCACCATTTAACCAGGCTCTTGCTCACCTGTGCAGCCACCAGACGAGGCCCAAAACTCCCAGTCCCAGCACCAGCCCAGCGCCCAGCAGCGGGATCAGGAGCTGGGGATACATGGAGCCTGGGGGAACGGTGTGGCGGGGAGGGATGCTGAGGTCAGGAGTATGACGACAGAGAGCCAGCTCTCCCACTCAAGAACCCCCAGCCAAGGCCCTCTTCCCTCCTACGGGTCTGTGTGGGAGTTAAGTACCCTTGAACTCACAGGCCTTGGACCTACCGTGGGTAGGCCCCGGGGCCTTGCAATAGGCCCGGTCCCCCAGCACGTGAAGCACTGTACGGCTCTCATCCTCGTGGCGGCCCTTGCAGAAAAAGGTGCCCGAGTCCCCCACGCTCAAGAGGAGCTCCAGCCGCCTGATACCAGACTCCAGGGAGCGTAGGCGGCCAACGAAGGGCTGGAGGGGAGGTACGGTGGGGGTCCCGCCGGAAGAGGCCCACAGGATTGGCCGGCGTCCTTTGGCCAGGCCCTTGCAGGCCGGGAAGCTGGGCGCCCAGACCCAGCGGATGGGGTGAGAGACTCCTACGCATGAGAGATTCACCCGGTCCCCAGGGCGGCCCTCCAGAGAAGCTAGGGGAGGCCGGAGGCGCTGGTTAGGGCAGGTCCATAGGACAAGACGACACCCCATCCCTTCTCCTCTTTCTCTTCTCTCTTCTGCACTCCAGCCATCTTGGATCTTCCCACACATAACCCACCCTGCTAGGCGCCCCCTTTCTTGCCTCAGCCCCTCTGAGTCTACCACAACTCTCCCAGGGTTCACTTACCCTCAGGGTTCCCTTGGGCCCTCGAGTGCAGCAGCAGTAACAGCTGCAGAAACACAGCCATAGTAGGGATGTGGTGAGGAGAGGCTGCGGGCTAATCAGCGTGGGGTGGGGGGAAGGAACCAGAGGGAAGCTGGGGGTGGGGAGAAAGGAGGAGCTGGGGGGCTCCGATAAGAGAGGGGGAGGTGCCACCAGCTGCCCAGATCCCTTTGGGAATCCTCACAGGCAAACTCAGAGTCCTCAAACAGTGCTCACTTAAAATGTGTGCTTGGGCTATTTACACAAATGCTTTTTTGCCTGCTTAACTTTACAGGTGCTCCTGTAATCCCAGCTACTGGTGAGGCTGAGGTGGGAAGATCCCTTCAGCTCAGGAGGTCGAGGTTGCAGTGAACTGTGATCAGGCCACTGCGCTCCAGCCTGGATGACAGAGCCAGCCAGACCCTGTCTCAAAAACAACAAAAAACCCTGTTTTGTAGGGCATTTTGAGAACTAAATAAAGTTATACATGTAAACTGCCTGGAACACATAGGATCACTATGTAAGTGCTTGCTGTTATTATTACTATTTCCATTATTTCTTTTTCTTTTCTTTTCTTTTTTTTTTTTTTTGAGAGAAAGTCTTACTCTTATTGCCCAGGCTGGAGTGCAATGGCACAATCTCAGCTCACCTCAATCTCTGCCTCCTGGTTTGAAGCGATTCTCCTGCCTCAGCCTCCCAAGTAGCTGGGATTACAGGCACCTGCCACCACAACCAGCTAATTTTTGTATTTTTAGTAGAGACGGGGTTTCTCCATGTTGGCCAGGCTGGTCTCCAACTCCTGACCTCAGGCCATCCGCCCGCCTCAGCCTCCCAAAGAGCCGAGATTACACGCAGGAACCACCACACCCAGCCAACTGTTTCTATTCTTATTTTAGCTTCTACCTCACCTCCCTGTGCCCACGCTGTTCCTCCTGCCTCGGTGCCCTGCCCAAGTTGGCAGGTTTTGACTGGGGAGGCGCATTGGTGCAGGTGCACACAGCCACACCTAGGACAATTGCTGCCACTGGACTGGAGCAACAAGGCCACACCAAGCACAAGTAGAGCTGGGGTGAGGTCCTGAGAACTTTCATGGGGGCCTGAGCCAGCCCCCACTTAGCAGACCTGCAGTGGCTCTCCTGGACGAGCAGCCCCAGCCCCTGCCTCTAATACTATGGCATCACAGAAGACATCAGTGAGTCACAAATCCATCCTGTGGCTAAGTGGGCATTGGAAAGGCCAAGTGGGGGCTGAATGGAGATAATTTGACCCATTCCACCCCCAGTTTCTGCCAGCATGCTGCTATCAATGCCCAGCAGGGACCCAAATTCAGCAGTTAATTTGGGTCACATCCCATTGTCTGTTTCCCAGGAACCAGCAGAAGCTACCACCATGGACACTATAAATCACAGAGGCCTTTGATGATGCTCCTTCACAGGACTGAGCAGCAGGACTCTTAGCTGGGGGCCAGGAGGGGCATCTTGGCCTGAAACCAAGAACCACAATGGTGTTGGCCACTAGTGGCACCTGCCCTCCCCCATCCCTCTCTCCCATCCCTACTCCCCACTCAGTCCTGCTCAGCGCCTCCCCACCCCTTGTCTTCTCTCTGGTCAGCTGTGTAGTAAGTGAGAAGGGAGGGGCTACCAGACACAGGGAAGGGAGGAGCCTTTGGGTTTATAAGTTCCAAAAAGGTCACCCAACTCCCAGAGCCAGATCTTCCAAAATCTACTCTAGCAGCTCCTGTGGCTGCCACCATTCTCAGGACCCTCGCCATGAAAGGCCTTCTGCTGCTCACCCTGTCTGCTCTGCTCTGCTGGGTCTCAGGTGAGTACCTGGGGGCCCCAAGGACCTGGTTTGCCTGGTAAGGACCTTTACACCCTGCTCTACCCACTGCTCTGCCCTACCCACCACCCAGGATCCCAGCACCCCCAGCCCCAACTGGCTCAGCTCTCCTGTGCCACCAAGACCAGGCTTCCCTATGACAGCCTCCTTGCTCTATTTCTCAAAAAGCCAGCTCACCCTCCATCTTCCCCACCTCCAAGAAAGACCCACTTTTCTCACCTGCCAGGGCTCTGGGTCCCCTGTTCCCCACTCCAAGGTGTCCCCTCCTTGGAAACTCTGGTGTCGAGTTCCCCAACCAGCCCCACTTCAATATGCAACTCTCCAGAATCTAGCTCACCTGCCTTCTCCTCTATCTGCTGTGCTCAGGTGTCCTCTCAAAGTCCTAGGCATCCAGCTCCAGGCTCCTTTTGTAGCCTACCCTCCCATCTACTCCATCAGTCTCTCAACTATGGCCTTTCCTAGATACCCTCTACTTCCCCCTGGGTTGCATACCACCTCCCCTACCCGGGATAGAAGCTTTCTAGATGGTTCCAGTGACATCTAAGAGCCTTCATGGAAATAGAGCGTTTTCTTGAACCTTCTAAAGAGAGGACGCCCGGGCCACTCACCTCCAGGGTAAGGTGGGTTTTACTGAGGTACACTTACAAGGCTCCTCCACCCTTGAAACCTGTGTCACCAAATCTTGCCAGCCCAAACCTTGAATTAGCTGAAGCAGGAACTTTGGGGTGCCGCCTTCGGTATCCACCCTCTCCATTTTGATAAGGTGCTCAGATGGAATCTGGTGATCTGTCTCTCAGGTATTATTTTTTCTGCTGAAGAGATGAGAGGATTCTATTCAGGTCTGGTTCCTCTTCCCATGCTCTTGCCAGCTCCAGGAGGTGAAGAGTAAATTGTAAATTGCTACAGCTGGCCACAGATGGCTTTCTTTGCCAGCCTCAAGTTCCAAGGCATTTCTGACAGTGTTGTAACCCTCATGTTTTGTTTTGTTTTTTTTTTTTTTTTGAGACACAGTCTCGCTGTGTCACCAGGCTGGAGTGCAGTAGTGCCATCTCCACTCACTGCAACCTCCGACTCCCTGGTTCAAGCAATTTCCTGCCTCAGCCTCCCAAGTAGCTGGGATTACAGGCACATGCCACCATGCCCAGCTAATTGTTGTATTTCCAGTAGAGACCGGGGTTTCACCATGTTGGCCAGGATGGTCTCAAACTCCTGACCTCATGATCCACCCGCCTCAGCCTCCCAAAGTGCTGTGATTACAGGTGTGAGCCACTGTGCCCGGCCGATTGTCATTTTCATTATTTATCCTTCTTTCAGGTCTCCATCTCCTCCTCCACCACCCACATTATTTCCCCATGGTACCTTGCTCACATTCCATCTATCCCCAGCCTCTTGTTTTGTTCATAGCTCTGTCCCTCTTGACTCATCTCCAGATGGGGTGGAGTGAAGAGAGATATGTAGGGCGTGGGCCTTTCACAAAGCAACAACTCTACCTTTACCTGCCGCCCACTTTCCATTTTCCCTGCGTCACTCACCTGTTCTGTCCCTGCTAGACCAAACAGCCAAACAGGTTAGAGCACCTACCTGATAGGCTCTTCTCCACCCTCCACCCCCACCCCAGCTCAGCCTATCCCCAGGTAAGTCAGAGACCCCATCACCTCAGCCTGACTTGTGTCTCCCCAGCTGACATTCGCTGTCACTCCTGCTACAAGGTCCCTGTGCTGGGCTGTGTGGACCGGCAGTCCTGCCGCCTGGAGCCAGGACAGCAATGCCTGACAACACATGCATACCTTGGTAACATCCCTTTCCTTCGCGGGGGGAGCAGGGAGGTGGGAGACTCTGTGGCCAGGACTGAGACCCAAATGGGGCAAGACTGAGGTGGAGAAGCAGAAAATTATAGCAATGATAATATTTGCCCAAAGATGACTGTGTACCAGGCAACATCCTATGTATTTGTATGCCTTTTTTAAAATTAATGTTCATGACAACCTTAAGATGCGGGTGCTATTATTCTATTGAGGAAACAGCCTCACAAAGAGAGAGTAACACAGCTGAGTATGATGGCTCACACCTGTAATCCCAGGACTTTGGGAGGCCAAGGCGGGCAGATCACTTGAGGTCAGGAGTTTCAGACCAGCCTGGTCAACATGGTGAAACCTCATTTCTACTAAAAACACAAAAATTAGCTGGGCGTTGTGGTGGGCACCTGTAATCCCAGCTTCTTGGGAGGCTGAGGCAGGAGAATCGCTTAACCCAGGAGGCAGAGTTTGCAGCGAGCTGAGATTGTGCCATTGCACTCCAGCCTGGTCAAGAGTGAGACTATCTTAAAAAAAAAAAAAAAGGCCAGGCGCGGTGGCTCACACCTGTAATCCCAGCATTGTGGGAGGCTGAAGCAGGTGGATCACCTGAGGTCAGGAGTCCAAGACTAGCGTGGGCAACATGGAGAAACCCCATTTCTTTTTTTTTTTTTGAGACGGAGTTTCACTCATGTTACCCAGGCTGGAGTGCAATGGCGCGATCTCGGCTCACCGCAACCTCCGCCTCCTGGGCTCAGGCAATTCTCCTGCCTCAGCCTCCTGAGTAGCTGGGATTACAGGCACGCACCACCATGCCCAGCTAATTTTTTGTATTTTTAGTAGAGACGGGGTTTCACCATGTTGACCAGGTTGGTCTCAATCTCTTGACCTTGTGATCCACCCGCCTCGGCCTCCCAAAGTGCTGGGATTACAGGCGTGAGCCACCGCGCCCGGCCTGAGAAACCCCATTTCTACTAAAAATACAAAATTAGCCAGGTGTGGTGGCGCATGCCTGTGATCTCAGCTACTCAGGAGGCTGAGGCAGGAGAATCGTTTGAACCCTGGAGGCAGAGGTTTCGGTGAGTTGAGATTGCACCACTGCACTCCAGCCTGGGCAACAAGAGCGAAACTCCATCTCAAAAAACAAACAAAAAAAAGAGACAGTAACAGGTCCAAGGCCTAACCGCCAGCAAGTGATAGAACCAGGATTGGGGGAGTCGGGATAAGGAAGTACAGGAGGAAGATCAGACTGAGAAAAGAGAAGGGGAGGGCCCCGGACAGAGATGGGAAGGAAGGAAGCCTGGGCAAGTGGAAGGAGTGGGGAGGTGGACACAGGAATGCCAGGTGCCCATCTTAGCTGACTCCCTGCCCATTCCCACCCTTAGGTAAGATGTGGGTTTTCTCCAACCTGCGCTGTGGCACACCAGAAGAGCCCTGTCAGGAGGCCTTCAACCAAACCAACCACAAGCTGGGCCTGACCTATAACACCACCTGCTGCAACAAGGACAACTGCAACAGTGCGGGCCCCCGGCCCACTCCGGCCCTGGGCCTTGTCTTCCTCACCTCCTTGGCTGGCCTTGGACTTTGGCTGCTGCACTGAGACTCACTCCATCGGCTGCCCCTCCTCCCACCTGCCTTGGCCTGAGCCTCTCTCCCTGTGTCTCCGTATCCCCTGGCTTTACAGAATGGTCCCTCCCTAGCTCCCATTTCTTTAATTAAACAATGTTCCAAAGTGGTCTCCTCATCCATCCTATCCTTCCCACCTCACACCCTCCACTCAGCTTTTTCTGAGTCCCTTCCCATTTCGTTCCAGAGCTTCCACTGGCTCCTAGAAGGACTCCCCACTTTGCTTCCTACACTCTACTGTCTCCTTGAGGAGAGATTGGGATCTGGGCCTGAAATGGGGTTTCTGTCTTGTCCCCAATGAAGGCTTCCGCAAGGACCTGATGACCTCACTGTACAGGGCTGACTCCCCAAACCCAGCCTCCCATACGTACCCCATCCCCATACTCACCTCTTTCCGTTTTGAGTAATAAATGTCTGAGTCTGATGAAATGTGCATTTATTATCAGAAGGCCTAAGGGTAAGGTCACCTCCCAGCAACTAACACTCTGTCTCCCACCCTTACACAGGAATCCTTCAGGGATGTTCCCTGGGAGGCTGAGGCTGGGGCAAATGGAGAAACAGGTTTTTCAGGTCTTTGTCCTCCCTTCCAGTGTCTCCAGGTGGCACACAAGCCCCAGTGTTTGGAGAAACAACTCATATCCTAAATTTAGGCCACACCCCTGATGTATTGCCAAGAAGAAGGTGCAGCCTGGCTTGAGGGCTCTCCAGAAAGGATAAGAGAGGCACACCGGGATGGGGCCCGAGACCCTGTTTCCTCAGTTTCTCTCACATTAAAGTCAGAGGCCTCACCTGGCCTGGTTACGAAGTAGGGCACCAAGCAGCTCTCCTATCACAGTTTTTTGTGTTTTTTTTTTTTTTTTTCTTTTTTTCTTTTTCTTTTTTCCTTTTTTTTTTTTTTTTTTTTTTTTTTCTCTTTTTCTCCTATCACAGTTTTTACATTACTTTTTTTTTCTTTTCTTTTCATTTTTTTCCCCCAAATCCCTGTTTTTTATCTTTTCTTCATTTTTTAAAGATGGAGTCTCGCTCTGTTGCCCAGGCTGGAGCGCAGTGACGCAATCTCGGCTCACTGCAACCTCTGCCTCCCAGGTTCAAGCGATTCTCCTGCCTCAGCCTCCCGAGTAGCTGGGACTATTTTTAGTGGAGACAGGGTTTCACAATGTTAGCCAGAATGGTCTCGATCTCCTAACCTCATGATCCACCCGTCGGAGCCTCCCAAAGTGCTGAGATTACAGGTGTGAGCCACCATACCCGGACTTTACATTTTTTTTCTCAATTCAAAATAGTCCTATTGGGAGCCGAGTTGCAAATGAGAGAAAGGGGAGCAAACACAGATTCAGGCTCACGAAACCCTGGCAACCCCACTCATTGCCAAGGAAGATTCAACTCAGCAACAGGATCCAGGAGCCATGGAGGGCAGATAAGCCATTGTCTTTTGGGGTTTAGTTGGTTAAGGAGTGTGCCACTGTAATTAAGCCCACTGTTGCTTGGTAACCCCCAAACTAGAACGTGGATGCCCATATTACCCTTTTAGCCCACCTATCAACAAAAGATAGATGCAGTTTTCCAGTCATCTGTAGAGTGGTCCATAGATTTTAATGGCTCACGGAAGAATGCTTGTCTTCTCATTTTAGATGTTCAGACGACCCTTGCTCCCTTGCTCCCTTCTGTACCCCTACTCCCACTACCCTCTCCACAGTCCTGGCAAGAGCCAGCCCAGGGCGGTAGCTGCTGCAGCCAAAATGCATGCAGGGGCCACATGGCTTGCCACGGCGCTGTTGCACATGTCTCCAAGGTAGCAGTCCCTGTGAGCTGGATAAGTCACGTCTCCCACTGACTCTGTTTCCACTTGATTGCAGTGATGAGCTGCCATGCAGGCTGGATGTTGATGAATCAAGGTCACTGAGGCTGAGAGAAAGAATGAAACTGGGGTGTTGGATTCCTGGCTTCAGGACTTGCCTTCTGGGGCAGAGCAGATATGATTTCAAGGAGCCCAAAGGGATTTTCTGCCCCCTCAAAAAACACCTCCCTGAAACCAAGTGATCAAAGTTAACATATTGACATTGTAAACTCCTGATGTGACGCAGTGAGAAGGATGCGACATCACTTCTGCATATTCTTGCTGAAAATGCATGACCTCAATCTCATGGCAAAATATCAGATAAATACAAATTGAGGGACATTCTATAATTTTAGTATATCAAATATATGTAAATGTTTTAAAATCTAAACATGATTTTATTTATTTATTTTTAGAGACAAGATCTTGCTCTGTCACCCAGACTGGAGTGTAGTGGCATGATCATGGCTCATTGTAACCTCAATCTCCCAGTCTCAAGCGATCTTTCCTCTTCAGCCCCCTGAATAGCTGGGACTACAGATATGTGCCACCACGCCCAGCTAATTTTTTTTTTTTTTTTGAGATGGAGTCTCACTCAGTCGCCCAGGCTGGAGCACAGTGGTGCAATCTTGGCTCACTCAACCTCTGCCTCCTGGGTTCAAGTGATTTTCCTGCCGCAGCCTCCTGTGTAGCTGGGACTACAGGCAGCGCCATCATGCCTGGCTAATTTTTGTATTTTTAGTAGAGACAGGGTTTACCCATGTTGGCCAGGCTGGTCTTGAACTCCTGATCTCAGGTGATCCGCCCGCCTCAGCCTCCCAAAGTGCTGGGATTACAGGCATGAGCCATGGTGCCTTGCTCCAGCTAACTTTTTTTTTTTTTTTTTTTAGGGACAGAGTCTCCCTATGTTGCCTAGGCTGGTCTCAGCTCCTGGGCTCCACCTTGGCCTCCTAAAGTGCTGGGATTGCAGGTATAAGTCACTGCATCGGCCCTAAAAGTGATATTTTAAACTCCAGGTATAAAATAATTTATCAGGGCTCTTCAAATGTGTCAGGGTCATAAAAAACAAAGAAAAACAGAACTGGCCCAGATCAGAGGAGACTAAAAAGACATGAGAACTAAATGCAATATGGGATTCTGCTGAATCAAATAAAGTCTGTAGATTAGTTAGTAGTAGTATATCAATGTTATTTTGTAATTTTGATAATTGTACTATGGTTATGTAAGATGTTAGCATTAGGAGAAGCCGAAAACTTCTGTAATTTTTCTGTCAATCCAAAATTATGTTAAAATAAAATATTAAAATAATGTACACACACACACACACACACACACACACGCACACGCACACCCCTCCCTGGTCCTTAGCTAATGCCGGAAATTCAAAGTTTGCTTTTAACTTTGGCCTTTCAAGGCCAGAGCTTTTCATTTGTGACCTAATGGGCCTATGAGATTCTTTTGGGAGAGTAAGGAGTGGGGAGGTGGGGGCACAAGGACTGTGGGCCTCTTGGGGGCTCCATGCCAGGAGCCAGAAGGGGTACAGACTGCTCTCCTCTGACAGCCACACCATCTGCTCAGAGCCAGACTGAGCCTGGAGGATTCTGGAAGCCAGAAGGATTGACGTGGGGCTGGAGGGAGGGAAAGGCTGCGGGAAGAGGAAGAAACTGAGGACTCACGGTTTCCAGGTAGCTTGATCTGTTCCAGGCCTGGCTGCGGTCTGCCCTCACCACAGGTAGTCACGGCCTCTTTACAAGCGCTGCTGGAGCTTCCACCGCAGTCCTGGCACCGCATTCGGTTTCCTGGCAGGAGAAAAGAGGCGCTGGACCTGGGCCCTCGGTGGAGCCTGCTGGCAGAAGACCTGTGCGAGAGGCTAGCTGGCCACTTCCTTACCCAAGGCAGCCCCCAGCAGGGAGCTGAGCAAGATCCCAACAAACTGGGGGTTCATCGCAGTCTGCCTGTGTCAGTCTACCCGATTCTACCTCCCGCCCGCCCCTCTCCCCAGCCCGGCTCTGTCAGCCTTATATCCCCCTTGCCTTGAGCTTTATAGGGCTATAAAAAAGGAGGAAAGAGTCTCCCCTAGCAGGCACCAGTGGCCCCAGTGGGGACAGGGAGGGGCCCCATGGCATGCTCTCAGCATCTTCTGGAGTCCTCAAACTCCTTTATCCTCAGCAGCAGTTCTGAAACTGTGGACCAAGAATCCCTGGGGGTCCCCAAACCCTTTCACAGGGTCCTTGAGGGGATTCCCTTTGCAATTATCTGTGTAAGGTCAGATTTTCTTCATATACTAGATTTCAATGAAAACAACATATCCCAAAGACTGAATGCAGAAGGGATAGGAAAACCCAGGCATCTCCCATGAAGCCTGACATTAGATTCACAAAAATGCAAAGCAATGCTCTTCTCACTACGCTGTGGAGAAATCATAGTTATTTTTTACAAAACTACATTTTGTTAACATGTAATATTTTATTATTTTTGTTGTTTAAATCAATAAATACCTACTTTAAATGATCTATTTTAATTTTTAATATAGTAAATGTTGATATAACCTCATAAAGAAAATCTTTTCAGAGTCTTAAGTAACTTTGAAAAGTGTAAAGAGGTCCTGAGATCAATATTTGTTTTGTTTTGTTTTGTTTTTTTGTGTGTGTTTGATATACTGAGTTTCTTTCTCATGGGCATGTACCAGCAAGATCAATGTTTTTGAAAAGAGCTGCTCTCCTGGGTGCCTGTGTCTCCCCTGTCCCCACTCCCTATTCCTAGTCTTACCCCTCCAGGTACATGCTGGCTCTGATTCCCAGATGGGGCCTTCCTCCTTCCCAATCTCTTCAACCCCAGTCTTCTAGGCTCTGCCACACTCCCCCTACCCCAAATCCTATGCACGCCTTCCTTTCTAGTGATTTCTCCCCAGTGCAAGCGTATCCGGCCCTCCAGCCCCACCCATGATGATTTCTTTCCTCCAAGGTAGTAAAGCTGGCAGGGATAATTATGGGGTAGGAATGTTAAAGCTTGAGGGGATCAAAGGAATCCGAAGCTAGGTGGGGTCCGCCCTTACACAGCTGGGCTTTGTGTGTTCGTGTGGGTGGGTGGGTGGGGGTATTGTTGATTCCACACTCAAACAGATCCAGGCCAGGGCTGTTGAGGAGGGTGACCTTCAGAGACGTGAAAGCATTGAGGGGGAAAAATAGAGAAAACAAAGACGGAGAGAAGCTGAGAGAGTCACGGAGCAGCTTGAGACATGGGGAGGGAGGGAGAGGAGTAGGAGGGAAGGCGACAGACACAACTCAGGAGTAGGAGAGGAAGCTAAGTTACAGAGACAACACGCTGAGAGAGCAGAGGAGACCCTCCAGGCAAGGGCAGACTCCTTTCGGGGGCAGGCTGTGGCCCCGCTGCCTGCTGGGTCAGGCTGGAGAATCTGGTCACGGTTCTGCACCCCAAACTCACTCCCTAGGTGTGTTTGTTTACGGGTTCCTCCCTGTCTTGCTCAAATGCTCCAACTCTACAAATCCCGGGATCTCAGGTTGCAGATCACCTCTCCCAGATTCCTGAGCCTGGGTCTGGCCATGGGCACCTCCAGCATCTTCCTCTGCATCCTGTTCCTCTGTGGGACACTGGGTAAGGGTGGGCTGGGGACCTTCAGGGGTCAGGGGGCTGGGGGCAGAGACAGGGCATGTGGAGGAACCTGAGGGCTGGGGAGGAGAGGGGTGGGGGTGCTGGAAGAGGCCAAGAAGAGAGCAGGGAGAGTGGGGGACTTCAGGGAGGCCAGCCACTGGGGAGGCCAGCCTGATGAGGTGGGAAAGGAAGAGTTTCCTTTCAAAGGCATTTGAGAATAACTGTCGCCTCCTTGCTCCACTTTGACCCGCCCCGTTTCCCTGGTCCCTTATTTTACCTCTTGCTTCTATGCTGTGCCTCTTGGTCAATGTCAATTTCTATTTTCTTATCTGTTTCTGGCGCGCTCCTGCCCAGACTCCCTCCACCCTCTACCTCCCTGCTGCCAAGTCTGGCTTTTTGTGTCACTCAACATCAATGTTGGTCTCTGATTCTCATGCTTCTGATCATGTCTTTGCGACTCTCAATCCATGTTCCCCTCTTTCCTCTGTCTCTGTTTCTTTTCCTGCATCATCTTCCCTCCCTTCTCTGTGTCTGTGTTTCTACTTCTGTCTGCTTTCCTCCCTTGTTGCACAGCTTCCCTCTCTCCACCTAGTGTGTCACCTCTCTCTGCTGTCCCTCTCCTGGATCTGGCCTCTGCCTGCCCCACAAGAAGGGTTTGCCTCTCCCACTTCCCTAATTTCTGCTGCCTCAACAGGTCTCACCATGTCCCCTGCCCAGGGAAGGCTCCGCTGTTACACCTGCGGCTTCGCCAAACCCTGCTGCCCTGTTCCCACCGCGTGTCAGGACGATGAAGCTTGCAGCATCAGTATTGGCACCTCAGGTAGGACTCTGGTCCAGTGGCCCTCCTGGCAGCTCCCTATCTCCATCCATCCCAGCTTTCCTGTGGCCCCCTCCTCAGTATGCCTCCTTCGTCCCACAGACCAGAGTGAGATCATCCAGGAGAAAGGCTGCCTCCCAAGGGCCCAGTGCCCTCTGCTTGGCCATGCCACCTACTGGCTGCACTCCTACACCCTGAGGCACCACTGCTGCGAGCAGGACCTGTGGAACGCAGCCGCTTCCCCACGGCAGCTCCCCAGCCTCCTCACCTCCCTGCCCCTCCTTGTGGCCAGCTTCACCAGGAGAGGACACCTCCTCCACTAGCCTTGATGGATCTGCAGCCCCCAACCCGAGATTCCTCCGCCATCACCTCGGCCCTGGAAACACCTGCACAGACACTTTGAGACATGCCCGAGAACCTAATTTTGTACTGAGACCTCAGATCTCTCAGTGCAGCACCCTCACAGACCCCTCACAGGGCCTGGGGAGGAACCTGACCAGAGTCCAGCCTCATAAAAAACACCTATTTTGTGTCTTTTATCTTTTCCAGATGCCCATTGCTGATGCCCCATCAGCCCAAGTCACTGGCAAGGAAGGCATGTTGATGACACTGTGGGTCTTGGGCAAGGGGATCAAAGGGGCATCAGGTATGGTGAGGAGGAGAGTCTTGCTAGAAAAGACTAACGTGGTAGGTCGGGAACTCAGGACAGAGGGCTTGGGGAGCTCTGAAGAGTATCTTTAATAAAAGATCTATCTAGGAGTCCAGTAATACTGCAGATACTGCAGTGTGTGTGTGTGTGTGTGTGTGTGTGTGTGTGTGTGTGTGTCTTTGCGTGTGTGCTCTAAGAGCAAACTATAGCTGCTTGGTGGGTTGGGCTGGAGCTGGAGCCTGGACCACGGCACTCCCCTCATCTTCCATCTGTGTCATTCGCGTCCTCTTTCCTGCCAGTGGCTTAGTTTAAGCCCCTGCATCATGAAGACTTCTCAGAAAGCTTTTCTCCATTTAGGTCCAAGCTTGAGCAGAGACACAAAAGGGCACCTGGTGGAGCTGCTTATGAGGGTGTGGCTGGGAGCCCAGCTCATTTCTGCCTGTGACTGCAGAATGGCCAGGTTGGGAGCATCAATACCCTCCCTCACTTTACCAGCCCAGACTTGCCCATGGTTCACAGACATCCCAGCATGGCCCTGGCCCAATGAATTACACACCCCGCTGGGCCTGCCTGCCCCAGGAGATAGGGTGTGACCCCAGGGCAGCAGGGAGGAAGTGCCAGGGTGGTAATAGCTGCTCACGTGCTCTGAATGCCCCGGTGGAGTGCCGCAGGGAAGAGTGTGTGCCTAGGATAAGGAAGGATAAGGAGGCGGCCCGGGGCTGGGAGCCGAGCGCAGGCATTTCTATCCTGACTCAGTTCCCTCCCCGTGCATGTGAGGAAGTCGGGTTGATTGAAGGTGCTTCTTCCCTCTCTTCTTTGTGAGGATGAGACATGGGGTAGTGGGGGTCTGGCTTAATTTAGACATGAGTTGAGTTTTCTTTCCATTTTCTCTGCCCTTCCATCCTCCCACTTTGTGCTTCTATTTTTCTCTCTCTGTCCATCTCTTTCCACTTTCTCTGACTTGAGTCTCTTCCCCTCTCTCTCTTCCCGTTTTTCCCATTTGTCCTTCAGCTCCCCCACAACTGATTCCCCACCACTGCTCATGTCTCCAGATTCCTGTCTCCTCCCTGCCCACAGCCATCCTCCTCGCCCCCACCAGCAACTTCAGGCTCCCCTCAACCCCACAGTACTACGAGCTCAGGGCCACCCGTCCACTGGCTGCTACAAGACAGGAGACCAAACCTTTTTGTAGGTGACATCACAGAATAATGTTCCTCCTTTCCTTCAGTCCCCACCCTTCCCCATATACAGCTTGGTGGCTGCTGGAGGCCAGCTGGACTGTGAAGTCGAACTCTAAGTCCTGCCCCCGCTTGCCGAGGTTGTCAGGGAATCCTGCAGGTGCTAGATGGCCAGTGAGACAGCAGGTCACACTTCCCAGCAGATGTCACCAAGATCACCTGGTCTTGTGGGCAGGTGGGCTGTGAGGTTTTCCAGAGAGACAGATTAAAGATACCTCTACTCTCCATGTCCTCAGGAAGGAGGGCTCCATTCCCAACCCAATCCCAGGGTTTCCTCTTCCAACCCCAGCCCCCTCTGGGATTTAAGCCTCTGTCCCCCAGTTCTTCCTCACCCAAGACGGGCCAAATGGATGTTCTCATAGACCTGGATTTCAGGTTTGAACTGAGGAATCGAGGCATCTGGGAAGAAGGAGCCATCGGGGTACAGAAGAGAAGTCAGCAGACAACTTAGAGCCGTGTTCCTTGCCCACCCCCAGAGGAGGTGGGGCACAGAGGCAGGGTATAAGCCTAGGCCTTTGCCTCATACCCACATGCTCTCTTCTTCCCTCAGGGAGGGAGGGACTCACCTCTGCTTGGAGCCCCGTGGACCCTCTGCCTCCAGAGCATGATGCTGAGGGCCAAGATGATAACTCCCTGACCCATTGTGAGCAGTAGCATCAGAATCCAAGGCATGTCCCAGCCCGTGGAAGGGGTACAGAGGGCAGGAGAGGCATCCATGGAGGCTGTAGTAAGGGCCAGACCTGAGGGATGGGAGGGAGGCAGTGAGCGGCCTGTCCCTGTTCCCCAAAGAGAGGCTTCCCCTCTGTAATCTGGTGGGCTCTTCCAACAGAAGACTTTGTAAGCTTCCCTGACCACAGTATCCTCCACACTACTCTGCCTCTTTCCAGGCCTCTCACCCTCACCCCTGGGCTAACAAATAGAGAATGGCGGTCGGGCGTGGTGGCTCATGCCTTTAGGAGGCAAAGGCAGGCGGATCGTTTGAGGTTAGGAGTTCAAGACCAGCCTGGTGAACATATGATGAAACCCTGTCTCTACTAAAAATATAATAATTGGGGGTGGTGGCTCACGCCTATAATCCCAGCACTTTGGGAGGCCGAGGCTGGAGGATCACCTGAGGTCAGGATTTCAAGACCAGCCTGACCAACATGGAGAAACCCTGTCTCTACTAAAAATACAAAATTAGCTGGGCATGGTGGCACATGCTTGTAATCCCAGCTACTTGGGAGGCTGAGGCAGGAGAACAGCTTGAACCTGGGAGGTGGCAGAGGTTGCAGTGAGCCGAGATCACACCATTGCACTCCAGCCCAGTCTCTACTAAAAATACGATTTTTTAATTTAAATTTTTATTTTTATTGAGATGGAATTTCGCTCTTGTTGCCCAGGCTGGAGTGCAATGGGATGATCTCAGCTCACAGCAACCTCCAGCTCCTGGGTTCAAGCGATCCTCCTGCTTCAGCCTCCCAAAGTAGCTGGGATTATAGGTACGCCCCACCACGCCCAGCTAATTTTGTATTTTTAGTAGAGATGGGATTTCTCCATGTTGGTCAGGCTGGTCTCAAACTCCTGACCTCAGGTGATCCATCCGCCTTGGCCTCCAAAAGTGCTGGGATTACAGACATAAGCCACAGAGCCTGGCTTAATAATAAAATAAAATAAAAAACAGAGACTGGGACCACATCCTGTCAACTAAAACAAAAACAAAAACAAAAAACGTAGAGAATGGAATGCCCCCTGCTCACACATGGGCAGCCAACTACAGAGCAGACCACCAGCCATAACTACATTTTCCCCTCACATCCTTCATAGTAATTCACCCTCTCAAGAAAAAATAGCCAGGTGTGGTAGCTCATGCATGTAACTCCAACACTTTGGAAGGTCAAGGCAGGAGGATCATTTGAAACCGGCAGTTTGAAACCAGACTGGGAAACATAATGAGACCCTGTCTCTACAAAAAATTTCAAAATTAGGGCCAGGCATGGTGGCTCACGCCTGTAATCCCAGCACTTTGGGAGACCAAGGCAGGCAGATCACTGGAGGTCAGGAGTTAAAGACTAGCCTGGTCAAAATGGTGAAACCTCGTCTCTACTAAAAATACAAAAAATTAGCCAGTCATGGTGGCAGGCACCTGTAATCCCAGCTACTTGGGAGGCTGAGGTGGAAGAACATCCCTTTCCATCTCCTCCCTCCGTTTACCTCCCAGGCTAAAGTTGACCCCTTTGTTGTGAGTCACGAGGCAGCGGATGATTCTTGATCTTCGGCTCCTGGACTCAGGAAGCCCCTCCCCAGGACACACCAAGAGCAGGGCCGCCTCATTGCCCCAGAAGGACTGAACACGGCCCCTCACGGGACCCTTCCCTTCCATCCAGGTCACAGAGTCCATGCGTCTGGTGGGGACCACAGAGCACACAAGGACATTGCAGGGGGATCCATCTGCAGCCTTTGCAGATAACTGGGATCCTGTGGGGGAGAGAAGGATCCCTTAGTTCTTCGCCTGGACTTCCTAGCCCACAGTGGCCCCTGGTCTGCATGCCCCCACTCACCTTTGAGCACCAAGACGTCGTACACCCTCCAGTTCTGATAGTTGTGGTGCTGACCCAGCACAGCACACCAGTACCGCCCGGCATCTTCCTCCTTGGAGCTCTCCAGCCACAAAGAATAGTTCCCCAGCAGTCTGAGCCTGGATTCCCTTCCTGGTTTTCCAGGGTCTGGGGCTGGCCTGCCCAGTTGGGCTTGGGCTACCAGGGTGGTGAAGGAGCCTGCTCCAGCGCTGCGGAACCAAGACAGGTGTCCATCCCCATGTACAGTGGGTGGTGAGGGACATGGCAGCTCCATTGCCTCCCCCGAGGCCACATAGATGGCCTGGATGTTGTCTGTGAGAAGAGGGTTGTATGAGGCCAGAGACCTCCATCAGATCAACAACCCCTCATTTGATCTTCAACCCTGGCTTCTTTCCCTTCCGGGGTCCCCAAGCGTGGACCTGGCTGGTGACCATGTTTCTCAAGTGACAGCTACAAAAATAAGACAGGTGGGGAGAAGAGGGTAAGGGCTTTCCTCCCCTCCCTGCCGGCCAGTGAGGGGGTCTGAGGGCAAGAGGGAAAAGGCTGGAAGAGTTGGCAAATGCCCACATCTCTTCCACTTTTCTGGAAGCATTTACTCATTCTACGTGTTTTATAAAGGAAACTGCATAACCTGGACCCTCCTTGCCTCTGGATCTTCCCTAGTGTCAGAGGCAGGAGGAGGTCAGTTGGAGTAATTCTATCTTCAAGTCAGATGCCTTCACCAGGCTCCTAGGAGAAAGAGCAACAGTCCTTCCCCACCTTGCAAATAGCTAAGGAATTCCCTACCTTTTGCCCCTTACCTGCAGCAGCCTGGGGAGTTCCACATAGGAACAGGAGGAGGAATAGGACCGCCATGGGGAGAGCCTGCCAAGTTCTCTTGCTCCAAGACCTGGTATCCCCAGAGAGGAAGCAGAGTTCAGATAAAGGTCCACACTCACGGGTCTGGGGTGACATGGGCCTCTGGAGGGGATGGGAATGCTGGGGAGATAAAGCCCAGCTGCATGTCTACTAGGGAAAAAGTGACCATCACCTTTCTGTCCTGGAGGGAAAAGGACCCGGTCCAGGCCACTCTGAAGATGACCTTTTTGCTCTTCTGATTCCATATCAGCTAAAAGGCTCAAGTAACAACTTTCCATGCAGGGAAGTAGTCCTGCCTGTCTAGCTCCTGTCCATCTAGAAGTACACTCTGAGGTCTCTTTCACTCCTAAGAAATGTCAGCCATGAGTTGGGTGGATCACTTGAGGTCAGGAGTTCGAGACCAGCCTGACTAACATAGCGAAACACTATCTCTACAAAAAATACAAAAATTAGACTTGTGTGGTGACATGTGCCTGTAATCCCAGCTACTCAGGAGGCTGAGAGACACCAGAATTGCTTGAACCCGGGAGGTGGAGGCTGCAGTGAGCCAAGATCATGCACTCCAGCCTGGGCGACAGAGCAAGACTTTGTCTCAAAAAAAAAAAAAAAAAAGAAGAAGAAGAAGAAATGTCAGCCATGAGTGAAGAAACTGAGTTTTCATGTTGGTCCTCCATAGAACCCAGCACAAGACTGTGTATCCAGTCAGTGTCCTGTAAATGATTTGGAATGACTTTCCCTATGGTTGTCTGGCATACAGCAGACCTCTCCTGAACCCCTGAGGAGCGCATTATTACTTATGGAGAAGGCTAACATGGACTGATTCATCCTTCTGAATGGCAAAAACTTTTTTTTTTTTTTTTTTTGAGACGTAGTCTTACTCAGGCTGGAGTGCAGTGGCACAATCTTGGCTCACTGCAATCTCTGCCTCCTGGATTCAAGCAATCCTCCTGCCTCAGCCTCCCAAGTAGCTGGGACTATAGGCATGCGCCACCACGCCCATATAATTTTTGTATTTTTTAGTAGAAAAAGTGTTTGTTTCACCATATTGGAGAGGCTGGTCTCGAACTCCTGACCTCATGATCCCCCCACCTCGGCCTCCCAAAGTGCTGGGATTACAGGTATAAACTACCACACCCAGCTAGCAAAAACTCTAAGGTAGATCATCATGCAGTTATTATAGTTTTAACATGTAATTTATTTATTTTAAAAATTATTTTGACAAAATATTCCATACATACCAAAAACTATATGAAGTACAGCTATATAATGGATAAACTGTGGTATATTAACACAGTGGAACACTGATCAGCAATAGGAATGAACAAACCCAGTGATTTGCAACAAGGTTGAATCTCTGCCGGGCATGGTGGCTCATGCCTGTAATGCAAGCACCTTGAAGGCCAAGGTGGGAGGATCACCTGAGGTCGGGAGTTCAAGACCAGCCTGACCAACATGGTGAAACCTCGTCTTTTTTTTTTTTTTTTTTTAAAAGGTTGAACCCAAAAAAAAAGAAAAAAAAAAAAGGAGACTGTCTCTAAAAAAAAAAAAAAAAAAAAAAGTCAGATATAAGTCAGGTGCGGTGGCTGGCCAGCTGAGGTGACTCACACCTGTAATCCCAGCACTTTGGGAGGCCAAGGTGGGTGGATCATTTGAGGTCAGGAGTTCGAGGACCAGCCTGGCCAACACGGGGAAACCCCATCTCCACTAAAAATACACACACACAAAACTAGCTGAGCGCATTGGTGGGCGCCTGTAAGCCCAGCTACTCGAGAAGCTGAGGTGGAAGAATCGTTTCAACCTGGGAGTCTGGGATTGCAGTCAGCTGAGATCATGCCCCACTGCACACCAGACTGGGCCACAGAGGGAGACTTTGTCTTTTTTTTTTTTTTTTGAGACGGAGTCTTGCTCTGTCGCCCAGGCTGGAGGGTGGTGGCTCAGTCTCAGCTCAGTGCAACCTCCACCTCCTGGGTTCAAGTGGTTCTTCTGCCTCAGCCTCCCGAGTAGCTAGGTCTACAGGTGCACACCATAACACCCGGCTAATTTTTGTATTTTTAGTAGAAACGGGGTTTCACCATATTGGCCAGGCTGGTCTCGAGCTTTTGACCTTGTGATCCACCTGCCTCAGCCTTCCAAAGTGCTGGGATTACAGGCATGAGGCACCACACCCCGCTGAGACTCTGTCTTAAAAAAAATAAAGTTAAAAACAGAAAGAAATAGAATATTCCAGGACAGGCACAGTGGCTCAAACCTGTAATCCCAGCACTCTGTGAAGCCAAAGCAGGAGGATCACTTGAGCCCAGGAGTTCGAGACCAGCCGGGGCAACATGATGAGACCTCATAAAATTAGCTAAGTGTGGTGGCACCAGACTGTAGTCCCAGCTACTTGGGAAGCTGAGGTGGGAGTATGCTTGAGCCCAACAGGTGGAGGATCAGGGCAGTGAGCCATGATTGTGCCACTCTTTCTCTGAGAAAGAGCCAGACCCTGTCAAAAAAAAAAAGAGAGAGAGAGAAAAGAATACTCCATTTCAGTCAGAGATCTATGCTATGTAACCACTATTCTGAATTTTCTCTTTCTTCTCCATTTGCTTTATCATTAAATTTTATGTGTTTTTGAATCTAATATAATGGTACGTATTCTTCTGCGACTTTCTATTTTCACTCAGCATCATGGTTTTGAGATTCAGTTCATGCATAAGAGTAGTGATTCACTTATTTTCTTTTTACAAGTATTCCACGTATCTTACCATGCTGAATTTTTTTTTTTTTTTTTTAGGCAGAGTTTCGCTCTCATTTCCCAGGCTGGAGTGGAGTGCAATGGTGCGATCTCAGCTCACCACACCCTCCAATCCTGCCTTCAAGCAATTCTGTCTCAGACTCCCAAGTAGGTGGGATTACAGGTGTAAGCTACCATGCCCAGCTAATTTTTGTATTTTTAGTAGAGACAGCGTTTCTCCATGATGGTCAGGCTGGTCTCAAACTCCTGACTTCAGGTGATCCACCTGCCTTGGCCTCCCAAAATGCTGTGATTACAGGCATGAGCCACCGTCCGCGCCCGGCCAATGCTGAATTGTCATATTTAGGACTATGGTGTAGCTTTCTATTTATTTATTTATTTATTTATTTTATTTATTTATTTTTTTTGAGACGGAGTTTCACTCTTGTTACCCAGGCTGGAGTGCAATGGCGCGATCTCGGCTCACCGCAACCTCCGCCTCCTGGGTTCAGGCAATTCTCCTGCCTCAACCTCCTCAGTAGCTGGGATTACAGGCATGCGCCACCATGCCCAGCTAATGTTTTTGTATTTTTAGTAGAGACGGGGTTTCACCATGTTGACCAGGATGGTCTCGATCTCTTGACCTCGTGATCCACCCGCCTCGGCCTCCCAAAGTGCTGGGATTACAGGCTTGAGCCACCGTGCCCGGCCTTGCTTTCTATTTATTGAAAATCTTTTTGTTTACTTCTTTCTTTCTTCTTTTTTTTTTTTTTTAAAAAAAGCTTACAGCACCCAGTATTCCCAGGCGGTCTCCCATCCAAGCACTAACCAGGCCTGACCCTGCTTAGCTTCCAAGATCAGACAAGATACCTTTCTTTTTTTTACTTTCTATTATTATTTTGAGACAGGGTCTGGCTCTGTCACCCAGGTTGGAGTGCGTGGCGCTATCTCAACTCTTGGGCTCAAGCAACCCACCTCGGCCTCCCTAGTAGCTGGGACTGCAGGTGCACACCACCACACCCCGCTGAGCCTTTTTTTTTTTTTTTTTTTTTTTTTCCCCCGCCTTGGTATTTTGTGTAGAGATCAGGTCTCACTATGTTGCCTGGGCTGGAACTCCCGGACGCAAGCAATTCTCCTTCGGCCACCGAAAGTGTTGGAATAACAGGCGTGAGCCACCGTGCTGGGCCAGTTTACATTTATCTATTTCTTCTTCTTCCTCCTTCATCTTTTTTTTGTTTGTTTGTTTACATTTATTTATTTATTTAGAGACAGAGTTTTGCTCTGTCGCCAAGGCTGGAGTGCAGTAGCACGATATTGGCTCACTGCAACCTTCGCCTCCCGGGTTCAAGAGATTCTCGTGCCTCGCCCTCCCGAGTAGCTGGGATTACAGGCGCGCGCCAACCACGCCCGGCTAATTATTGTACTTTTAGTAAATAAAAATACAAAAACATGGTTTTATCATGTTGGCCAGGCTGGTCTCGAACTACTGGCCTCAAGTGATCCACCCGCTTCGGCCTTCCAAAGTGCTGGGATTACAGGTATGAGCCGTCGCGCCGGGCCAGTTTACCTTTCAACAATTTTTTATAGTTTTCTTCATAAAATCTTGCATTTCTTGTACTAGATATATTCCTAGACATCTTATCTTTTCTATTACTCTTGTCAAGTGCTTTTAATCTCATTCTTTGTTTCTGCTGTCGCTCTAGAGTCTGCCAATGAGACAGAAAAAAATTATTGGACTATGCCTAATAATTTTCTAATTCTCCGCGTTCCAAAATCTTCCGCTAATTTAGGACCGCTGCTGTACCCGTAGCCCCAACTGCGCGAAACTCTTCTCAGGAAGCGCTGAAAATGTCGCGATTCGCTCGGAGGCGGAGCCAGTACGAGCTGACGTCAAGGGCACACAACACCTCAAAAAGCAGAGGAGGGCGGGGCCGGCAGGGGGGGACCTGCTGCTGGAAGAGCAGCGGCCCGAGCCGGGGCCATGGCGAAGCTCCTGAGCTGCGTCCTAGGCCCTCGGCTCTACAAAATCTACCGGGAGAGGGACTCCGAAAGGGCCCCGGCTAGCGTCCCCGAGACGCCAACGGCAGTCACTGCCCCCCATTCCAGCTCCTGGGTGAGTCGAGTTCCCCCCTGCCGAAGAACGTGGTACAGTCCAAACCCTTTACGGCCTTTGCTCCCTAGAAGTGCCCATGAGGGGAAATAAGGGGAGTCTGCTTGTCAAGCCAGTTGTCCGTAAAGTGTGCGCTCTGTGTGCTTCCTGGGTTAAAGTCGCGCCTACGCACGGGCCGCCTCCTTTCTTTTTCGCTCTTTACCGCTTTCTCATTCCGACTACCACTCCTTGCTCTTTCCTTTCCGCATCCCCCCACCCTGTCTGTCGTGGTTCGTGCTGGTCCTAGTTGAGTCTTAAGTCCTGGAAGAGACACTGCGTGGACTGGGGAGCCGGTGAATTTTGCCGTCAAACTCCCCAATTCTCTCTTCCTCAGTGCCTCTTCGTGCCTCCCCCCGCTCCGTTTTTATCTTCCCTTTACCCTGGCCTTGAATTTCAGAATGACTTTTACAGATCATGTATCCCCCGGTCCTCCCCCTAACCTCCGCCCAACCTAGCCTGGAGACCCCAGAGTCATTGTATTCTGGAGAGCTGGCGAGTGGTGGTAGGCTGTTCTAAATATTCTCTTCCTTTTTATCAGTTATCTCACATTGTGTTACTGTCTCCTACAAACTGCCCGCTCCTACCCACATTCTCTTCTTAGTCAACTACTCTTATTTCTGATGCTTTTCTTTCCCACTTAGGATTGTCTTGGTGTCTTTCCTTTCTTCTCTAACCCTTCTCCCCATATGCACGTGCCTGCAATCCATTTGAAACTGATCTGTGGAAAGGAGCAAAAATCGTCCAATGCTGCTTTCACTTTTGCTTCCAAATCCAGCTCCCTGTGTTCCCATGATCAGGGTTGGGAAATCAGGTTCAGGTTGAGGGTGAGGAAGAGGGGTTTCTGTGGGGGCCAGGGATGTCTCAAGAGAGATAGTCAATGAGGCTAGAACTGGAGGACAAGCAGCAGGGCTTCTGAAAGGGAAGGGGAAAGACCTGCCAATGGGCAGGGTCCTTAAGGAGGCCATCTGTTTTGGCAGGATACGTACTATCAGCCCCGTGCCCTGGAGAAACATGCTGACAGCATCCTGGCACTGGTATGTCTACCCTGGCATCTGGGACTCTCTGCATCTTTCAGACCCACCTATCCTCTTGAACTTAGCCCTCCTGGGAGCAGCAGCGCACCTGGGGTGGGGGATGCTCTGGGCTCTGCAACAGACCTCTCCAACACAGACACACAGACACACTGTAAGTGGGCATACTTGGCACTCCCCTTTGGCATGTAGCATTGCTTTCTCTGAGGCAGCCTGAGCCGTGAGGAAAACATGTTTACTCTTGGGACCATCTTCAGGTGCTAAGTCCTGCAGTTCCCCAGTGACCTGTCCTCCCTGGCAACTAACCTCTTTGGCTGCAGGGACAGCTGTTCTTTCTGGCACAGTTCCTATGGTGATGTTTGCGCATCTCTTGGGGACCAGGCCAGGGGCTGTCCTGAGCAGGGCCAATTGAAAAGGCTTGATTAACTTGAGTAGACAGAGAGACTGGCCTTTAAATGTGGTGGAATTATGTCTGGAGATGGAAGACGTAATTCTTCCATAATTCCAGAGGAACAGAATAGAGCCTGTACCTAGTTTTCCCAGCCTCTCCATTACACTGACACACTACTTTTCAACAAATATCTACTGTGTGCATGGTGTCGTACACCAAATAGTCTATATGATATACCTCAGGTTGTCCATCTTGCTCAGAAGTGTAGGCCTGGAATGGCAGGGGTGTGTGTGTGTGTGTGTGTGTGTGTGTGTGTGTGTGTGGCAGGGGTGTGTGTGTGTGTGTGTGTGTGTATTGACTGCCTGTCCCTGTCTCTCTGCTGCAGGCTTCAGTATTCTGGTCCATCTCTTATTACTCCTCTCCCTTCGCCTTCTTCTACTTGTACAGGAAAGGTCAGTGTGGTTTCAAAGGTGGTGGGGCAGCAAATGGGCATATTGTTGGCAGATGAGCCAGCTCCCTAAAGAGGAGAGGGGACCTGTGAGGATGGCTTGGCTTCCCTCTTCCATCAGGCATCTTCTTCCTCTTAGGGTATGGCTGTTCCAAAGAGGGAGTGTGGGGTGGAGGTTGGGGCTGAACTGGGAAGAGGAGCTGAGGGGCATTGTGGAGAGGGTCTCACATTGTCCCTCTCCCTTCCCAGGTTACTTGAGTTTGTCCAAAGTGGTGCCGTTTTCTCACTATGCTGGGACATTGCTGCTACTTCTGGCAGGTGTGGCCTGCCTCCGAGGTAGGTAGAGAGGAAACCTGGTTTGAATCTATCTGTCACTGTCACTGGGTAAATATTAAGTACCTTCTGCAAATACAGTTTAGTGATGGGCCCTGGGAGGGAATCACTAAAGAGAGAATAGTTTAAGGCATGATCTTTTCCTCAAAAGACTTGGGTAATAAATATGACAAAATAACAAAAAAGTTTGCTGTTACCTTTTTTTTTTTTTTTTGGTACAGATAGGGTCTCACCATGTTGTCTAAGATGGTCTGAAACTCCTGAGCTCAAAGTGATCCTCCTACTTCAGCTTCCCCAAAGTACTGGGATTATAGATGTGAGCCACCATGCATGTCTGCTATTATCTAGAAAAGATGCATATACCCTACAACAATTCTATATATGTATACACACTAGGGAAACTCCTGCACATGTATAAACAATATATATGTACAAGAATACAGCATACAACACTATTTGTAATAATCCTACACTGGAAACAGCTCCAGTGGCTATCAATAGGATGGATAAAATATGTTCTGTGCAATAGCCATGCAACAGAACACTATATAGTAATGCAAATAAACTATAGCTATGTTCAACAATGCAGATGAAGCTGGGTGCAGTGGCTCATGCCTGTAATCCTAGCAGTTTGGTAGGGTAAGGTGGGCAGATCGCCAAAGGTCAGGAGTTCGAGACCAGCCTGTCCAACATGGTGAAACCCCATCTCTACTAAACATACAAAAAAAATTAGCCAGGTGTGATGGCGGGTACCCATAAACCCAGCTATTTGGGAGGCTGAGCCAGTAGAATTGGTTGAACCCAGGAGGCAGAGGTTGCAGTGAGCCAAGATTATGCCACTGCACTCCATCCTGGGCAACAGAGCAAGACTCCATCTCAGAAAAAAATGAATAAAATAAAATACAAAAAAATTAGCTGGGCAGGGTGGTACATGCCTGTAGTTTTAGCTGCTTGGGAGGCTAAGGCATGAGAGTTCCTTGAACCCGGGGGGCAGAGGTTGCAGTGAGCCAAGATAGCACCACTGCACTCCAGCCTGGGTGACAAAGCAAGACTCTGTCTCCAGAAAAACAAAAGTAAGGCAGATTAATTTCTCAAATGTTGTGTGAAATAGAAGAAGCTAACCACAAAATATTGTATGCAGTATGTTTTCATTTATGTAAAATTCAAAAGGGATGCACATGTTTGAAGCAGAACACTAAAGACAACAAGGGCTTGGTTTTCTTGAAAGTCAAGTGATTACCGGGGTGGGGGAGTACAGAATGGAGGAGATTCCTGCTGAGAGGTGGCTATATTCCCTTTGTTGACCTAGGTGATAGTCACATGAATGTTTGCTTTGTATTTTTTAAACTGAATATATGTTTTATGTATGTACATTATATCTCACAATTTAAAAAAATAAAGAGGCAGAGCAGATCACCAAGCCCTAGTGGGTGCATTTGATGACAATCAGGTGACGAGGGATTCTTGAGCATGGGGATAGTGGGGTAGGGGCTGGATGGCCGCAGTTGGGTCCAGGACCTTCTGCCTGAAGTGTTCTGACCCCTAATCTCTGCAGGGCTCCCTCCTCAGAGAGGCCTTCCCTGACCACCCTGTCTGAAAGTAGTTCGCACTACTCAATTTTGTCTTATTTTATTTATTTTTAATTTAGAAAAACAGAAAAAATTAGCTGTGCATGGTGGCAGGTGCTTGTAATCCCAGCTACTCAGGAGGTGGCGCCAGAAAATCACTTGAACTTGGGAGGCAGAGGTTGCAGTGAGCCGAGATCGCGCCATTGCACTCCAGCCTGGGCAACAAGAACAAAACTCTGGCTCAAAAAAAACGGCCGGGCGCGGTGGCTCACGCCTGTAATCCCAGCACTTTGGGAGGCCGAGGCGGGTGGATCACGAGGTCAAGAGATCGACACCATCCTGGTCAACATGGTGAAACCCCGTCTCTACTAAAAATACAAAACATTAGCTGGGCATGGTGGTGCGTGCCTGTAATCCCAGCTACTAGGAAGGCTGAGGCAGGAGAATTGCCTGAACCCAGGAGGCAGAGGTTGCGGTGAGCCGAGATTGCGCCATTGCACTCCAGCCTGGGTGAAAAAAAGCAAACCCCACCTTCAAAAAAAAAAAAAAAAAAAAAGGAAAAGTAAAGAAAAAATACATAAGTCCAGAGAACAAAATATTTTTAATTTTTTTGATATAGTTTTGTGATTTTTAAAAATATATATTTTTGTGATATTTGCTTTAAATGCTTTCTGTCAGCAAAATACTGAAGCACTACAGTTAGGGTTGGAGTTCCCATTGGGATCCTTTCAGTGCCATCTTCCTCTTTCCTCAGAAGTAATAATTGTCATTTGGTGTGGGTTTTTTTTTCTGGCACATACTTTCATACTTTTATGAAACATATTTCTCAAGTCTAAGCTGCCATCAATTGTAAAATGAATACTAATTTCAGAGTTTTCAAGGGTTAAAACATATGCATCTTAGAATCTTTTTTTCTTTGTTTTTTTTTTTTAACTCCCAGTTTATGAGTGGAGCATCTTAGAGTCTGTGAAATATGGTATCTATAAACAATATGTCTTGTTCATTTTACATTTTGGAATAAATGTTATCACTGCATACAAATCATTCTGCAGCACACTTAAGTCTCTCATCATCTCATTTTGGGGAACTACCATTGATGGCACAGAGTTCTGGTTCATTCTTGTATTTTCTTTGTAGAACTCATTCCTCTCTGAAATGTTCTTGTGTATTGCCTTCTCCTGGCTCTACCTTACCCCAACCAGAATGCCAGCTCTCTGAGAGCCAGGAGCTGTGTATCTCATTTCCTGCTGAGTCTCCTGTGTATAGTATAGTGCCTGCTTGGCACACGACACCTGCCAGGTCAGTGAGGAGAGAAGTTAGGGCTTGAGATGCCTCAGCAGTGAAAGGAGAGTGGACGCAATCACTGAGTGTTTGAAGACAAAAGAGCGAGTCAGGACTGAGTTGCTTCTGATTCAGAGGGGAAAGCAGAAAGGAGGCAGGAGAGGAACTGTTCAGGAACTGCAAGGAATCAAGGATGGGCCCAGGAAGGAGAGGCAGGAGGATTCTTGAGGGACAGGGAGAATGCTGAGTGGTACAGTCGGAGAGAATGAGGATGGAAGAGTCAGGGGTTCAGTGAGGAAGTAATTATGGGCAGGTGTCGGAGACTATGAAGCCAGACGGCAAGGGGCTAGAATATACAGAAGAGAGGCAGAAAGCAAGCACTGGAAAAGAGCAGCAGTGAAAAATAGAGAAATTTAATTTTCACAGGGGAGAACAGTAGGATTATATGTTAGTGTTTAAAGAGTGAGGAAAATGAACATTCTGGAAGATGGTAGGTTAGGGATCATCAATAAAGACATAAGCTGCAGAAGCTAGGGAGAAGCATCCTATAGCCAGTTGCTGGATATGGAGGATGGGGGTTGGCTGAGGTCTGTTTCTCTACATCCTATGCCCTCAGTTCCTTTTTCTTTCACTTCTCCTTCCAGGGCCTTCTCTAGCCCATCTTCAATTCTTTTACTAAAACCTAGATATTCTGTTTCCCAGTTTTCCTAGCACTGTTTCCTGTCCCTTCTCTACCAGGCATTGGCCGCTGGACCAACCCCCAATACCGGCAATTCATCACCATCTTGGAAGCAACACATCGGAACCAGTCTTCAGAAAACAAGGTGAGAGGCTCTAGGAAAAGTGCCATATAGGTGCCTGATAGCAGCTTCCTCAGTTGTCCCTCAGAGCATCAAGCACTGGCTTCTGCAGGAAGAGGAGGTGTGTTTTACCACCCACCACACTGGGTGTTTGCTTGCACACTGCTATAACCCTTCTCCCCTCCATTAGTGAAATGTCCATCTGAGGAATTTTTCCTCCCTACCACTTCTTTTTTTTTTTTTTTTTTTTTGG
>NW_022437128.1:475434-556560 GCF_009761245.1 Sapajus apella | reverse complement strand
TTTTTTTTTTTCTTTTTGAAATGGAGTTTTGCTCTTGTTGCCCAGGCTGGAGTGCAATGGTGCGATCTTGGCTCACTGCAACCTCCGCCTCTCAGGTTCAAGCAATTCTCCTGTCTCAGCCTCCTGAGTAGCTGGGATTACAGGTGCCTACCACTATGCCCAGCTAATTATTGGCATTTTTAGTAGAGATGGGGTTTCACCATGTTGGCCAGGCTGGTCTCGAACTCCTGACCTCTGGTGATCCGTCCGCCTCCATCTCCCATACTGCTGGGATTATAGGTGTGAGCCACTGTGCCCGGCCCACAGTATTTCTTTTTTTTTTTTTCAGACAAAGTTTCACTTTTGTTGCCCAGGCTAGAATGCAGTGGCATGATTTCAACTCACTGCAACCTCCGCCTCCTGGGTTCAAACAATTCTCCTGCCTCAGCCTCCCAAGTAGCTGGGATTATAGGCATGCGCCACCACACCCAGCTAATTTTTATATTTTTAGTAGAGATAGGGTTTCACCATGTTGGTCAAGCTGGTCTTGAACTCCTGACCTCAGAATCACTTGGGCCTGGGACTTGCAGTGAGCTATGATTGTACCAACTGCACTCCACCCTGGGCGACAGCATGAGGCTGATCCACTTGCCTTGGCCTTCCAAAGTGCTGGGATTACAGGTGTGAGCTGCCACACCTGGCCTATAGGGTTTCTTAGAAGGTAGTTTTCTCTGTATCACAGCATCTTGGTTCTATAAATGTTTATTTTTGTTGTATGTATTTAATACCATGCTAGCCTTGTTTATGGATGGGACAAGATGGACAGGTATGTCCACTCCTGTGCCTGGGAGTACAACATGGTGCCAGGAGGGAGAAAAGCTAGGGCTCAGTGTCTTGGAAGCTGTGCCAGGCTGGCTGATGCTAGACTGTGATTATCTTTGAGGATGGGCTTTGGGGCCCCATAAAGCTCTTTCCTGTTATGGGGGGTTTCTGGGATCAAACAGCTATGATCACTATCATCACACTCCTGGCTACTGCACACTATTTATGGAGCTGTGTAATGATGCCCTCTGTACGACGCTGCTGGCTGAGGCATTTGTCTGATCCTCACAACAGCTGAGTGAGGTGGCATTGTTACCCTCATTTGTGAATCTGAGGAAACAGAGGCAAAAAGAAGTTAAGTGACCCATTTGGAGCCATAGAGCAAGAAAGTGGCTAAGTCCAGATTTGAGAGCAGGTCTGAGCAAAGCCTGTCTGAGATTCGCTTTTATTCATCTTGTTTTGTTTTGCATTTACCTTTTTGTATAATTTTTCTATTGCTCTCTCTTAGTCATTTTGAAATGTAAAAAAATTTCTGCGCAGAAAATAAAAAACAACCCTCAAAATAGAATGCTGGGAGCTCAGGGGATGGGGGACGAATACAGTCAAGTATTAAGACACAGCTCCCACTGTCCTCAAAAAACATGTGGAACCAGCAAGGTGGTTCATGCCTATAATCCTTGCACTTTGGGAGGCTGAGGCAGGAGGATCACTTCAGCCCAGGAGTTCGAGACCAGCCTGGGCAACATAGTAAGACCTTGTCTCTAAAGAAAATTTTAAAAATTAGGTCAGGTGCGGTGGCTCAAGCCTGTAATCCCAGCACTTTGGGAGGCCGAGGCGGGTGGATCACGAGGTCAAGAGATTGAGACCATCCTGGTCAACATGGTGAAACCCCGTCTCTACTAAAAATACAGAAAATTAGCTGGGCATGGTGGTGCGTGCCTGTAATCCCAGCTACTCAGGAGGCTGAGGCAGGAGAATTGCCTGAACCCAGGAGGCGGAGGTTGCGGTGAGCCGAGATCGCGCCATTGCACTCTAGCCTGGGTAACATGAGTGAAACTCCGTCTCAAAAAAAAAAAAAAAAAAAATTAGCTGGGGCTGGGTGCGATGGCACATGCCTGTAATCCCAGCACTTTGGGAGGCCAGAGGCCAAGGCAGGTGGATCACGAGGTCAAGAGATTGAGACCAGCCTGGCCAACATGGTAAAACCCGTCTCTACTAAAAATACAAAAATTAACCAGGTGTGGTGACACATTCCTGTAGTCCCAGCTACTCGGGAGGCTGAGGCAGGAGAATCACTTGAACCCGTGAGGCGGAGGTTGCAGTGAGCTGAGATCATGCCATTGCACTCCAGCCTGGGCAACAGAACGAGACTCCGTCTCAAAAAAGAAAAAAAATTAGCTGGGCATGGTAGCACATGTCTGTAGTCCCAGCTACTCCAGAGGCTGAGGTAGGAGGATCACTTGGGCCTGGGACTTGCAGTGAGCTATGATTGTACCAACTGCACTCCACCCTGGGTGACAGCATGAGACCCTGCCTCAAAAAAAAAAAAAAGGTGGGGGGCATGCAGACTGGCTCAGTGAGGTGACCCAAGGCTCAGGTGGTCTGTAGGGCAGCACTGACCCATGGCTGCAGGAGTTGAGGGAAGGGAGGTAGTTGTGAGGATGGAAGTTAGAGCTTCCTTCAAGGGGTGGCCCCACGTGTAGAAGAGCCCACTGTGGGCATGACTTCCCTTCTCTCTGTCTCACTCAACCTTGGGTCTGTTGGTGTGATCTGCTGGGAGATTTCTGAGCCTCCAAGGCAGCACCCTATAAGGGACCCAGGTGGGGGAATAGACTGTGACCAGCCAGCAGGTCCCTACCCCCTCACTCAAAAGTACTAGCACCTTCAGCCACTCCTCCTGGCGGTGGGTCAGACTTAGATTTTTAGAAAAGCAGAAGGTTAGGTTCCCAGCTTGGAAGAGGGCAGACAGGCCAGTCCTGATACCTGATTGGGC
The DNA here is from genome assembly GCF_009761245.1 of Sapajus apella. Lineage (NCBI taxonomy): Eukaryota > Metazoa > Chordata > Mammalia > Primates > Cebidae > Sapajus > Sapajus apella. The sequence goes on along the minus strand of NW_022437128.1, from coordinate 553,766 downwards.
ACACCATCTCGCCTGACTTTCTGGTCCTGTTAGAATTTTCCATCTGAGCCGGGCACGGTGGCTCATGCCTGTAATCCCAGCACTTTGGGAGGCCGAGGTGGGTGGATCACCTGAGGTCAGGAGTTTAAGACCAACCTGACCAACATGGTGAAATCTTGTCTCTACTAAAAAATACAAAAATTAGTTGGGCATGGTGGCGGGCACCTGTTATCCCAGCTACTTAGGATGCTGAGTCAGGAAAATCACTTGAACCCAGGAGGCCGAGGTTGTGGTGAGCCAAGATCATGCTATAGCACTCCAACCTGGGTAACAGAACAAGACCCTGTCTCAAAAAAAAAAAAAATTTCCATCTGAGAATTGGGAGGGTTTTGACCTCTGCTTAGTTTCCCCTGGTGTGTGGGGATCAGAACCCTGCATAACGAAGGTGTTGTTGACGGTGGGTAGGAGGGCATCCCCTGAGTTCTCAGCTCCCCCTTTCCTCCCCTCTTTATCGCATGCCCACTGCAGAGGCAGCTTGCCAACTACAACTTTGACTTCCGGAGCTGGCCAGTGGACTTCCACTGGGAAGAACCCAGCAGCCGGTGAGGCCCCAGTTCTTTTGCTCTATCCCTCCCCTTGGAATCATCCCAGATAATCCCTGCCCTGCCCTGTCCCCCTACCTTCATGCCCTCTCAGATCACAGTGCCTGCTTCCAGTGCCATTTTGCTGTTCCTAGACCCCCACTGTCCTCCAGACCTCAGACGACCAGCTTGCTGCTCCTGACCCCATCCTTCCCTGCATCTTTCCCTTCCTCAGGAAGGAGTCTCGAGGGGGCCCTTCCCGCCGAGGTGTGGCCCTGCTTCGCCCAGAGCCCCTGCACCGGGGGACAGCAGACACCCTCCTCAACCGGGTTAAGAAGCTGCCTTGTCAGATCACCAGGTGGGAAACAACAGGGAGGAGAGGCCTGTTGGGGTGGAGGGGTCGTGGCAGGAGGGCTGTGGGAGTAGGAACTTCATTGTAAAATAGCTGTCACTCATTGGGCCTAGTGTCGTATGCTTTGTATATATAATTTGTGGCAAAGTCGTTTTTATCCACATTAATGTTTGAAGAAAAGAGGCGCCGAGAGGTCTGGAGTCTCAAATGTAGTAGATGAAGAACTGGGATATGAACAAAAGCTCCTTCAGTGAGGCTGAGAAGGAGCAGTAGGGGTGGGGTGGGGGTAGAGAGGATACACACCTGTAGCTGGGGCAGGCTCTGGTAGCATCTGTGTACCCATCGTGGCCCCTCTGCCTCATTGTTATTCTACCTTGGCTCCTGGCCCTGTGTGCCTTGGTGTCTGCACCTGTGATGAACCTGCCCTGCAGGGTTGCTGAGGGGATTAAGTAAGGTAACATGTTCTGAAGGGCTCCTGCCTTGCCTGGGTGCCTGAGAGCACATGGAAAATCCCAAATAAAGCTCAGTCGTGGGTACTGATGATGTCAGAAGGAACGGAAATAACCACCTATATCTTAACAGTGGAACAGACACTGGGAATTTTCTATTGCTGGGAGTTAGGAGGCAGCTTCTGGAATACCAAGGAACAGGGTGGACTTAAGGGTTGGTTGTTGACAGTGTGCTAATTGGTCAGGAAGGCAAGCTATATTTGAGGTTTTGAATTGTAACCATCCCTTTTTAAAGTATTTATTTGGGACCTTTAATATGTTGTACTTATATGTTAACAGAATCATGATATGATAATAACTTTGCATTTACTTATTACATATAAAAAGTTTTCTCATAAATCTCTTAGAATCCTGTACATACAGGATATGCATGCACTGAGCCGCAATATAAAATGTTTATCTTACAAAGGTTGCAGTAAGAAGAGTTTGAAAAACACCAGCCTGGTACATATTTCATTAAGGCTTGAAAGAGGAAAGTAAAGCTGTGAAGGTCAGGGGCGAAGCAGGCCTTACAGTCTGTGAGTGCTAGGGCTGGGATGGTCCCCAGCACAGTCCCCAGGCCCCACCAGGGTTAGGGTTTGTTAACCTGTGTTCCCCACAGCTACCTGGTGGCGCACACTCTGGGGCGCCGGATGCTGTATCCAGGCTCTGTGTACCTGCTCCAGAAGGCCCTCATGCCCGTGCTGCTGCAGGGCCAGGCCCGACTGGTGGAAGAGGTGAGGCTTCCCTGCCCACTCATCCCCCAATGCCCTCCCTTCCCACCCCATCCCACCCCACTCCATCCCTGTGATGTGGCCTCCTGCCTCTTGCAACCTGGCCATTGCATCTCCCCTGCTCAGTGTAACGGGCGCCGGGCAAAGCTGCTGGCCTGTGATGGCAATGAGATTGACACCATGTTTGTGGACCGGCGGGGGACAGCTGAGCCCCAGGGACAGAAGCTGGTAAGAGGGAGCAGGGAGCCCAGAGGTGGAGTGAGTGTGAGGAAGGCAGTAGAGGTCTGGGGACCCCAGTGCTATAGCACCTCCCCTCAGGAACCACTACTGGGGATACTCCCATCTCCTAGCTCTACCCTAAAGACCTTGTGATGTAGTGAAACCCTGTGATAGAGAAACAGATGAAGTAGGGGTGACATTCAAGGACCGAAAACTAATATTAAATAGCACTCCACACTTATATCTATTTAATCATCATATATATATGAAGCATATATATTTAATTCTCACAACAATCCCGTGAGATAGGTATTGTTTATATTAGCCCATTTTACAGGAAATGAAACCAAGGCACAGAAAACCTTTCCTGACCACACAGTAAGTGTTAGAGCTGGTATTTGAACCCAGGCAGCCTGCCTTCAAAGTCTCCTGCCTCCAGGAAGCAGCCCTGGAAAGAACACTAAGCCAGGAGTCTAGGGAACTGAGTTCTAGTCCTGGTGCTGCCCATCTGCTATGAGAGTTCATGCAGATCCCACCATCTGTGGGCTTTAGCCTGGGGTACCATGGCATTGGAGTTTATCTGACCTTAAGACTGGAGCCCAGCGAGGGAGAGTAGTCAGCATACCACACAGGAGCAATGGTCACAGAAGATAACAGACCCAAAAACTATAAAGGAAAAGCGTCTCCATAGTCCCTTTCCTGAGAGTTCCAGCTGGTAATCTTCCAAGGAAAAGTGGACACGCCTGGGTGGTTGAGCAATTCAACCTCTGAGGGGTATTTATAATCCCTTTGCTTCTCCTCTTATGGACCCTGTGGAATGAGAAGCTTCTACTCCCCTTGGAGAAAACAGGAACCTGCCCTTTCTTCTTCCCTGCAAAGCTCTTCATGGTTGCCCTCCCTGCCCAAAGGGAGTTTTTCAGTCCCAGCTTGGCCCCTGAGCCCTTCCTTCCTGCCTCCTTCCTAGGTGATCTGCTGTGAGGGGAATGCTGGGTTCTATGAGGTGGGCTGCGTCTCCACGCCCCTGGAAGGTAAGATGGTGACTCAGTCTCCTTATCTCTGCCCTTTGAAGGGAATGTCCCTGCCTCCCACACTGATCTGACCTCCCCTGGCCACCACTTTTCTCTGGATGAGGTTTTGAGTCTTTCAGCTTTAGGGAAAAATTCACTTGCCATTTGCTTTGATAACCCTACATCCCTCCCCTGGCCTATGTCCCTAACTGTTGTGCTTTTCATTCTGATCCATTCCCCCACCACATACCCCACACAATCACATGCCTCTCCCTGTGCTGCCTCAGAACCTTTGGTGTCATCTCCTATTCTGGAAAGGCTTGGAGTTATTTGCCTCTAAGCTGGGGGGTCCTTCTGCTCTTCCTTTCCCCAGGGCTGGAGAGAGGGGTGTGGGCCACAAGGTCTCAGTTCCTCCTCCCCCTGTGTTACAGCTGGATATTCAGTCCTGGGCTGGAATCATCCAGGCTTTGCTGGAAGCACGGTGAGACCATCTCAGGAATCCCTTCCTTTTCCTGAATTATGTCTGTCTCCCTCTGGTCAGCCATTGGAGGGAGGAGAGGGGCTCTGGATTTCTTGAAGGGCCTCCCATTCACCTGAGGGCTGGGGGCTAGGAGGTTGTGAAGGCAGCATTGGGAGCCATGCCCCCATCCGCGCAGTGGGGGGCTGGCGGGAGAGGAGGAGGTGGATCTCATTGTACACATCCGTCTTCTGGAGAGAACAGCCTCTCCTACCACCCCTTCCTTCTACACCTTCTCTGTCTGTCACAGATGGCTGTAGGAGGGGTCCACATTGGAAGGGACAGGTAAGCTGGCCTTTGGTGGTAACACACTCCTGCCTTTGCCCTTCCTCCTGCAGGGGGTGCCATTCCCGCAGAATGAGGCCAATGCTATGGATGTGGTGGTCCAGTTTGCCATCCACCGCCTGGGCTTCCAGCCCCAGGACATCATCATCTATGCCTGGTCCATCGGCGGCTTCACTGGTACCAGCTTCCCTCCCATCCCCCACTATAGACACATTCATGCCCACCCAGGAGAGGTGGGAAAATGCACTGGTGGCCCTGAGGTGGGGTGGAGGCTCAAGGAAGAAGAGAGAGGAAGTAGAATCTCTGAGTGGGCCTGGAAGAAGCTATCCTATTTGCATACACTTCACCTTTCCTTCCCTTTTGCCCAGTCATTAAAAGGAAAAGCAGACTCAGGTCCTGGGTGGGGAGATCAGGGAACGTGACTGTTTCCTGCCCATTGTCTTCAGTACACTGTCTCCAGTGTTCTATCTCCACCCTCTCCAGATAGATCCCTGACCGAGTAAAGGAGGTTAAGAAAAAAACAAGGGGGACCGGGCACGGTTGGCTTACGCCTGTAATCCCAACATTTTGGGAGGCCGAGGCCAGCAGATCACAAGATCAGGAGTTCCAGACCAGCTGGCCAACATGATGAAACCCGTCCCTACTAAAGATACAAAAATTAGCCGGGCATGTAGCTACTCGGGAGACTGAGGAAGGAGAATTGCTTAAACCCTGGAGGCAGAGGTTGCAGTGAGCTGAGATCGCACCATTGCACTCCAGCCTGGGCAACAGGGCAAGACTCCGTCTCAAAAAAAAGAAAAAAGGGATAACGTAGTCGGGGGAATGGGGTTGGCCTATAGCGTCAGTGGGATGAGAGCATAGGTGGTGGGGAGGAAGGAGCCTTTCTCAGTTCTTACTCTTCTTCCCTGCCCTGGTACCAGCCACGTGGGCAGCCATGTCCTACCCAGATGTTAGTGCCGTGATCCTGGATGCCTCCTTTGATGACCTGGTGCCCTTGGCCTTGAAGGTCATGCCAGACAGCTGGAGTGAGTGCGGCTCCACGGCCTGCCCTTCCAGGGAAGGGGTGGGCTGGAATTGGGAACTGTTCTAACTGAGATGGTTCCCTTTTCCTTGGGTGGAGAGTAGGTTGCCCCATTGTTAGAAGCAGGAGGGCAAGGGCTTTGTCTCTGCCATCCTTTCACCTTTATCCCACTCTAGGGGGCCTCGTGACCAGAACTGTGAGGCAGCATCTCAATCTAAACAACGCGGAGCAGCTGTGCAGGTGAGGGCCGGCCAGCGTCCGGCATTAAACACCTGCGCCCCCATACAGCTCTGCTGGGCACTCAAACACTGAAATTAGTACTAAAGTGCAAGTCGGTAAATGGCCACTGGCCCACATCCCCTGAGTGACGCTGCACCACCTCAACTGGCCTAACCCCTCCCATGTGCCCTGGGACCCTGGATCACCCCAGGATTTGGCAACCAAAGGGTTAAGGCCTGGCACAGCAGGGGTCTTCCTGCAGGGCCATACTTTGACCCATGTGCCCATTCTTTTTTTTTTTTTTCCTGAGATGGAGTCTCACTCTTGGTGCCTAGGCTGAAGTGCAATGGCGAAATCTCGGCTCACTGCAACCTCTCCCTCCCGGGTTCAAGTGACTCTCCTGCCTCAGCCTGCTGAGTAGCTGAGATTACCAGCATGTGCCACCATACCCAGCTGATTTTGTATTTTTTTTTAGTAGAGACAGGGTTTCTCCATGTTGGTCAGGGTGGTCTCAAACTCCTGACCTCAGGTGATCGGCCCGCCTCGGCCTCCCAAAGTGCTGGGATTACAGGCATGGGCCATGGCGCCCAGCCTGAACCATGCCCATTCTTAAATATTCCCTCTCACCCCTGAGTGAAGGGCTAGGCCACAGGCTGTGCTGTAGCAAGAGGTAAGAATGCTACCAGTGCAGGGATGGGGGTGGGCCAGTTGTCACCTGTCTCCCTCTGCTCTCCCTTCCCACTGCTCTGTTCTCTGAAGATACCAGGGTCCTGTACTGCTGATCCGGAGAACCAAGGATGAGATCATCACCACTACGTGAGTGCCTAGGAACCTCTGCCCTCTCGAATCCCAGAGATGGCCAGGAACTTGCCCCTCCCACCTCTGCCCACCAGAAACCCAGGTATCTAGACTCTTCCTCCTAACTTCCAGCCCCTCCAGGGTACATTCTTCTCACCCCCAGGGTTCCTGAGGACATCATGTCCAACCGAGGCAATGACCTCCTGCTGAAGCTCCTGCAGCATCGGTGAGAGCCAGGGTGTGTGCACGCTGGGGGCAGTGTACACACAGCACAGGGATAGGAGGGAGGAAGGTTCAGGGATAGGGAATGAAAAAAATTCAGCCCTGACCTGTCTCGGCACTTACTCCATAGGTATCCCCGAGTGATGGCAGAGGAGGGTCTTCAAGTGGTGAGGCAGTGGTTGGAGGCCTCCTCACAGCTGGAGGAAGGTGAGAAGGGATCCAGTGAGGCTTGGGGCGGGACGCAGCAAGGTCAGGTTGCTGACTGGCTGTCATCTTTCCCTAACCAGCCTCAATTTACAGCCGATGGGAGGTGGAAGAGGACTGGTGTCTGTCCGTCCTCCGCTCCTACCAGGCAGAACATGGGCCTGACTTCCCCTGGAGCGTGGGTAAGGAGGTCCTGGGGCAGGAGAGGGGATGGGAAGAGCCTAGGAAGGGGATGAATACCCAGATGGTGTGGCCTGTTTTGAGCACCTCCTCTCCGCAGGGGAGGACATGAATGCAGATGGACGGCGGCAGCTGGCTTTATTTCTGGTGAGCTAAGGAGTGGGAAGTGGGAAGGATTCCTGAATGGCCAGGGCTCACATATGGGGACTAGGGACTGGGGATACCCTATAGTCATTGAAAGTGGCAGCTTTTATAGAGTGGGTGCAGAGGCAGAGGATAGGGAGGGAGTCCAGTGGCTGCCCCTCCCTACAGTGCTCTGTACCCCTCCCATCCCACCTCCTTTCCTCAGGCTCGGAAGCATCTGCACAATTTTGAGGCCACTCACTGCACCCCACTCCCAGCCCAGAACTTCCAGATGCCCTGGCACCTCTAGGGACCACACTGGGACTCATTATGGAAGAATGGGGTGAGAGGAGACATGAGGAAAGACCCTCTTATTTGTGATTCTCTGTGTTCGTGTTCATGTTACTGTTTATAGTTTGTGGAAAGTGAGGGAACATCCCCCTTCTCACCACTGTTCTCTTGCACGTTTCCCCTCATTCATGTGGCTGTACTTAACCTTCTCCAACATACATCCTGCATTACATGAATGGATTATTCCTAATAATTAATAAAAAAAGTATTTTTTCTACTATTTGGCTAATTGTATGACTTCTCAAGTGTCCAGGGAGCCAGGGGCAGGTAGTGGGGAGAGCAGAGGCCACAAAGGGCTGGGCTTTGGGAAACCCTAACTCTAGACAGCTAATATAACCCTTCCCATCTGTGTCCCCGGAGGTCTTCAGCCCCCAACCTGAGCTATCCTCAGGCAGCGGCTCCCCAAACCTCCCCCTTCCCTGGTATGCTACTGTTATCACAACTGTGCAGCCTCCCTGGCCCCTCTTGCCTCCTTTCCTAGTTCTTCCTACATACAACCACCCCAGAAGTCCATGGTTGCCCCCTCCTGCTTATAGCTCACAAGCTTTCTAGGATCCAATTTCACCTACCCAGCCCTTCTACTGGTTTCCAGGTTCGACCTGCATGGTGTTACTAGCAGTACCCCCCAATTTTCCTTGCTCACCTCTTGTTATCTCTATGAGGAGTGAGGAAGGGCCTGCTTCCCATGTCTTATGCAGCAAACCCTCCACACCCACCTGGCCATGTCATCAAGTCTCTGTCCCCACAGCCTTTTTGCAATTTAACAAACACAGGCCCTGCCAGGGACTGAGGGCCAGGTGCCAAGGACTTCTGTCTTCTCAGAGCCATACTTTGCCTTTTGGACAGCTCTGTTAAAAGATGCTTAGGTTGTACCTGAGGAAATTGGTTCCCCATAACTTCCATCTATCTCTAATCTTTGGACCTTGTGGAACACAAAGAATGGGTCCCTCTTCCACCCATTGGTTTATTGCCTGGCCACTTTCTTCATTTGGAAACTTCTCTTTCCAAATGAAAGACCCCAAGGTTTATCACCCTGAGTTCATTGTTTTGAGAAAGATGCTTAATGTGGGCAGCAATGTTCTGATGTTCTAAATTCAGTCTCTGGCTAAATTTCTGTGTCTTCTCCAACCCCAGTGCATGAAGCTCTTCTGTAATCCCGGGAGCAGAGGCTCTGTGTGCCCCCATTAGCACTGCAACTCCTTAAGGGAAGGTATACTGAGTCTCCACTGGAAATAGAGATCTGAGACTTAGGTGATGTGACGTCTAAAATTTGGAGTTAGAAGAGGGAGGTGACCACGGCTCCATAATGTTCCACCATTAGCAAACAGGTAGACAGCTGATACTGGTGCCCCTCTCCTCTGTTCCATTCCAGGGGGTAAATGTTGGGAAGTGTGGAAATGAAGCTCTGGGACCACTGCATAGTTCTGAATCCCACCATCCCAGATCCAACAGAACAGTCAATCCCCTAGAAACCAAATTTTTGTTCAGCTAAGGGAAACGCCTTAAATGCAAATAGCTGCTGGGTATACTGGCTCACATCTGTAATACCTACCTGCACTTTGGGAGGCTGGGGCAGGAAGATCACTTGAGCCTAAAAGTTCAAGACTGGACTGGGCAACATAGGGAGACTCCATCTCTATAAAAAATTTAAAAATTGGCCAGGCATGGTGGCTCACACCTGTAATCCCAGCGCTTTGGGAGGCCAAGGTGGGTGGATCATGAGGTTAGGAGTTCAAGACCAGCCTGACCAATATGGTAAAACCCCATCTCTACTAAAAATACAAAAATTAGCAGGCGTGGTGGTGCAAGCCTGTAGTCCCAGCTACTTGGGAGGCAGAGGTAGGAGAACCGCTTGAGCCTGGGAGGCAGAAGTTGCAGTGAGCCAAGATCGTACCACAGCACTCCAGCCTGAGTGACAGAGTGAGACTCCATCTCAAAAAAAAAAAAAAAAAAAAAAAAAATTAGCAAGGCATGGTGGCATGCATCCGTGGTCCCAGCTATTCTAGAGGCTGAGGTAAGAGGATCACTTGGTTGAGGATCACAGTAGGTGGAGTCTGCAGTGAGCTGTGTGATCATGCCACTGCACTCCAGCTTTGGTAACAGAGTGAGACTCTGTCTCAAAAAAAAAAAAACAAAAACAAATAGGAAGTGCCGTCTTACCTCCCATACCCTGGGGACAAAGGACATCCCTCCCTGGACATAGCCATTAGGGACTCTGCTGACCTGCCCTACTGCCACTTTCCCCCATCTTCCTGCATGTAATTGTAGAGAACAGTGGGTGCCCTAAGGAGCCCTTAGATACCTGAAATATGGTAGGGAAAGGGAGGTTCAACATGTGAATTCTGAACCCCCCACCCAGGGGCCTCAGCCTACTTCAGATTACTCTCCATGCAATAAGATTAAGAGCAGCTGTGTCTGTTTTCAGAACCAATCCACACCCAGGGGTAGGACCAGGCCTCTGTCCACTCCTCACCCTATATAGCAAAGTTCCAGCAGTTCCAGGGGATGATCAGCAGAGATACAGACCCCCACAGCTGTTGGGGCACTGGACCCTGCTATACAGGGCACCAGGTGCGGCCTGAAAGTCCAGGCACCCTGAGGAGCTGGGCAAACCAAGAGAGAAAACAGCGCTGGGAGAAAGGAAAGTTAGACCATGGACGGGAAACCTGGGAAGAAGTGGTTCCTCGCTGGGCCAAGAAGCCTCATCCTACCCTGTCTCATTGACCTAGGTTTCGCCCTGAGTGCCTCCAGTGTGAGGTGCTCGACTGGCTTTGGGCTGCCTGTTTGGGTTGAGGGTTTGCTCCTAGAAGAGGTGTGTGTTTCTCCCATAGCTGTCACAAGCAAGTGAGGGCTTCGGAGGTGGAGGGCCCAGGAGGGTGGGGCGATAGCCAAGTTTCCATCCATCCATCCATCCATCCACCTATCCATCCATCCATCCATCCAATTGACAAGCCATATCAGCTCCTTCAGGAATCCAGTCATTCATTTACATTTAGGTTAAAGACCCTCTCTCTGGTTCCTCTCCAGAAAGCAGTCTGGAGCCGCTCCCTCAACAGACCCTGGGCCTCCCTGGCCGGTCATCTACAGCCCCGCCCCTCGTTCGCCACGCCCCATTCCCCTAACACTGGCGTTCGGTCCCCCGCCTTCTTTGTTTCGGAATTCGGTTGCTTACCCTCAGGTATCCCTTAACTCTAGGTAGGAGCACTCAGCAAGGATACTGTCAACTGCTGCTGTCGCCATGGTGACTATTGCAACGCCCTTTCTCTTCACCCCAGGAAAACGTCCGCGGAACCCGTCACCATGGAAACGAACTCTCGGTGCTCTTAGCGCGGCCTGAGCTCGCCCTGCCGCGTGGACAGGGGAGGAACAAAATGAAACAAAGGCGGGATTAATAACTCGGAGGCCACGCCCCCTCCGAAGAAGGCCCCACCCTGCCACGACCTCACCCCTCCCCACAATAGTAATTCGGGGAAATACCCCGCAAATACTGGGAGGGGTGTCTTGCCCCCAGGTTCCCTTAAGACCCACGGTGTCTGTAACTCCACAGCAAGTCCTCCCGGACCTCTCAGGGCGATCGCCTCTGGAAGCCCAGCCTCAGCCTCGCAAAGCCTCTAGTCCTTGGCCTTTTCGTTGCGATTTTATTCGAGAGGGAGATTCAGAGGGCGCTGTGAAGTTCCCCTCTGCTTCCCCTTTGCCCTTTTCGCCTTAAGAGGAGCCCTGGCTCTCTGGTTCTTTTCGTCTATCACTCTGTGTACTCACTCATTCAAGGCATTTGTGTTGGTGCCTGCCGCTCCTCCCCAGTTCTCCATTCCTCTGTCTTTTCTCTAATACAATTTATTTTACTCTATTTATTTATTTAGACGGAGGCTGTCGCCCAGGCTGGAGTGCAATGGTACGATCTCGGCTCACTGCAATCTCCGCCTCCCGGGTTCAAGTGATTCTCCTACCTCAGCCTCCCGAGTAGCTGGGACTACAGGCGCCAACACCCCTGGCTAATACTTCTGTATTTTTGGTAGAGACAGGGTTTTACCTTGTTGGTCAGGCTGGTTGCGAACTCCTGACCTCAAATGATCCGCCCATCTCGGCCCAAAGTGCTGGGATTTCAGGCGTGAACCACCGCGACCAGCCAATGTATTTTGTTTTAAAAGCATTATCAATGTTATTTGAGACAGCTGTGGCGCGATCACTGCAGCGTCGACCTCCTGGGCTCAAGTGATCCTCCCACCTCAGCCTCCCGAGTAGCTGGGACTACAGGCGCGGGCCACCATGCCTGGCTAATTTTTTTCTACTTTTTTTTTTTTTTTTTTTTGGTAGAGATATGGTCTCGCTAAGTTTCCCAGGCTGGTCTCAAACTCCTGGGCTCAAAATATCTTCCTGCCTCGGCCAAAATGATGGCATTACAGTTGTAAGCCACCGAGCTTCGCCCTAATACAGTTTTTAAATTCATTCATTTCAAAGTTCTCGAGGTGGGCGGGGAGAGGGGGGTGCGCTCAGTAGCGTACCGTTTCCTCTCATATTTCTTCCTTCCCGCAGTATTTCTGGGCGGGCTTCTTCTGTCTATTTCTTCCCATCTTCCCCCTTATCCTGAGACTGGATAATTCTTGCATAGTCTGGGAGGTAGCAGAGAAACCGAGTTCGAAGCCTCGACCCGAACCTTCAGACGGGAAATTGGAGCAGGTGGTGTAATTCCTGGACGCTAAGGACCTCCCTCTTTCCCCCAACCCGCAGCCCAACGACCCTAAAAGTAAAAACCCTGAGTCTCTGAGTCAAGACTGACCTGGCAGGGTGGGGACCGAGTAGGCGAAGTTGGGGAGCCCAGGGGGTCCCCAGGGGAGGAAATGGGTGAGACGCCTGGGGCCGCGGTCTCCAGAATTCGCCTGGGTGGGAGGGTGGCGCTAAGGCACCGCCTGCCTGGGGAGCGGCGCCGGGCTCCGAGTGTCCGCTGGGGCCAGACGCTTGGGTCCCTACGCGAGGTTCCCTCTTCCCAGGTTTCTTCCCCAGGGAACAGAGCTTGGGCAGGGGCCGCCCCCGCGTCCTACTGGAGCTCTGAGGTGCGGTCAAGCGCGGAGAGCGAACGCGCAGCGCCAGATTCTGTGGGCGCCGGAGATCAGGCCCACTGAACCGCAGCTGAGCTTAGGTGGGGCAGGAACAAGGATGAGGTGGGGAAAGGCGCTGGGTTCCTGGAACCCCAAGGGGACACTGAACTGGGTACGTGTCGCTTCGGATCCAGGTGTCTTCATTTTGGGATGTCTGACAGGTGTCCCCAGGGTATGGGAAGTGGGACTGGGCACCCCATTTGCTTTTTTTTTTTAGACAAACCATGTTTCCTATCTTGGAAAATGGTGCCACTCACATATGCAAGCCTACTCCCGTTCCCTCACTCCTCGTTCAGTCCAAAAGCAAATCTGTCGTCTTCTAAATATATCTCAGGTTCATGAGCCTAGCCTCCTCGTCCCTGCTGGTCTTCTGCTGGACCAGTCCGCCATCTTGTGACCGGACTCGGGAATAGCGTCCTACTTCCCGGCGGCCTCCACTCTTGCCCCAAATGCAATGTGCAGCCATGGCAATCCTTTACAAACAGAAATCGGATCAAGTTACTCCTCTGCCTAAATGTCTCTGGTCAGGGGTTTAACTGTCCAGGTGCTCCCGGCAGCACTTTGTCCTCCCCACATCGTTGCTGGTTGACTTGTCTCCCCTAGTAGACTGTGCTCTGTTAGGGTGGAGATTTTGTGCACGGTTGTATCCCAACACCTGATACAGTGATTCAATAAACATCTGTTCACTTAACAGGAAAGAAAGTTCCCCCTCTCATTCCCCTATTGCTGGGCCTCTGCCCTCAAGCAGGATGTTATGCACCAGAGTGGCTGTGGGTGAGGACATTCTGTTCCTCTGGCTGGCCTGGCACTGATTTCCACCCTGAGCTGGTGTTGCCCCTCTCCTTCCTCTTGGCCAATCACTCTTCCACCAATATAAGCCCACACTGGAGGCCAGCAGGCAGTCATGCCTTTTATGGCAGGCCCTGCAAGGAGCCAGAGTCTGGGCCCTCTGTGCCTCCACAGCACCCCTCAAGCCCTGTACACGGTCTTCTTAATAGTGCTGGTCATGATGAGTTTGGCATTTGGTAAGTGGCTCTAAGGGGTCAGAAGGGTCTCCTGGCCTACGGGATGGAGAAACGCACAGACACCAAGCGTCTGGGTACGCTCAGGTAAACCCAGGCAGAAGGAGAGATGGGATGGATGGGTTTGGTAAGGAATGCCTGCTCATGGACTGATGTGCACTCTGAAGGAGAGTTCTTTCTTTTTTTTAGATTGAGTCTCACTCTGTCTCCCAGGCTGGAGTGCAGTGGTGCGATCTCAGCTCACTGCAACCTCCACCTCCCAGGTTCAAGCAATTCTCATGCCTTAGCCTCCCGAGTAGCTGGGATTACAGGCACAAGCCACCATGACCAGCTAATTTTTGTATTTTTAGTAGAGATGGGGGTATCACCATGTTGACCAGGCTGATCTGGATCCCCTGACCTCAGGTGATCTGCCCACCTTGGCCTCCCAAAGTGCTGGGATTATAGGTGTGAGCCACTGCACCCAGCCTCTGAAGGAGATTTCTAGTGACCACCCCAGGGCTGTCTCACTCCACAGCAGTGACCTGAATAGAGATACTGAAGAAATACTCTCCAGAGCAACACAGAATAGGGAGGATTAGGGAGTGTGCTGGATGACAGAATCAGAGTCCACAGGATAGAGCAAGACAGTCCAGCCTGCTGGCCTCCCCACATGCAAAGCACCAGCCACAGAGACACGGGATTCAAAGCATTTGTTTAGTACTTAACTCTGCCTCACACCAAGTGCTCTGCTGGGTCTGGGGACTGGTTAACGTGTGCTCTGGGCTTAGGACCACAGGAAAGAGGGGATGTATATACTTGCAGTTGGGGAAGGAAGCGGAGAATTGGGGCTTTCCCTTCCTGAGATAGGAAGGGAAGGAACAGTGGGATTGAGTGGCCTGGAATCACGCAGTGGTGGGGTGTGAGGGAGAATGTGGTGTCAGTGGGGTCAGCTCTTCTTTGTATTCTAGGTAAGTTTGTTCCTGTCAATTGGGAACCCCCTCAACCACTTCCATTCCCCAAATACCTGCGCTGCTACCGATGCCTCTTGGAGACCAAGGAGCTAGGGTGCCTTCTGGGATCTGACATCTGCCTCACCCCGGCTGGCAGCAGCTGCATCACGCTCCACATAAAGAACAGTAAGTGGCCTTCTCCTGCTGTGGGCCCAGCACTCTCCCAAACTGAAACTCTCTCAGCCTCCTAAACTGTACCCCAGGATCCCATAAGACACTGCTCCAACAACCCTGTCTGTCCTTTTTTTTTATTTTTTATTTTTTTCTGGGACAGTATCTGGGTCTGTTGCTCAGGCTGTAGTGCAATGGCACAATCTTGGCTCACTACAACCTCCTCACTACATTTGCCTCCCCAGTTCAAGCAATTCTCATGCCTCAGTCTCCCAAGCAGCTGGGATTACAGGTGCGCATCACCACGAACCGGCTAATTTTTTGTATTTTTTTAGTAGAGATGGGGATTGGCTATGTTGGCCGCTGATCTCAAACTCCTGACCTCGGGTGATCCACCTGCCTTGGCCTCCCAAAGTGCTGGGATTACAGGCATGAGCCACTGCACCCAGCCTCTCTTTCCTTTTCTTCAGAGCCACTCTATCTCTACTTCCTCTGCCTTCTCTCCTATCTGTAGCTGAGTAGCTTCCACCCTATCAAGGTGCCCAGCCTTGACGGGGACCCTCCAGATCTCCAGGTGCCCTTGCCTATCCTCAAGCTGCCTACTCCCCCATCTCTCTGCAGTTACTGCTGGCGTTGCTCTTCTCCTGCATCCTCCACTGCTTCTTCAGTCTCCTCCATGGAGTCTTATTCTCTCTGACCCTTACTGGTTCATGTTCACCAAGGTTTGGTCCTTAGCTGCCTTCCCACTTCATATACTCTCCCCAGAGTATACCTGCTTTGCTGGCTTCAACCAGCAGCCACATAGCACTTCCTTCTGAATCTGAATGTTATGTCAAACAGCTCTCCTCACATCCCATTGGCCATTGGACATCTCCACCTTGCTGAAAATTGACTCCTTCTTGATGCCTGCTCTTCTACAGATCCCCTACCTTTCTTCAGTTAGCAAAAACATAACACATTATATGTGCCAGGCACTGTTCTAAACACTTGCAATCCACTGAAGCAGGTATGATTACTATCCCCATTTTACAGATGAGGAAACAGAGATGCAGAAAGGTCATAACCTTGCCCCAGTCTCCCAGAAGCTGAGCCAGGATTTGTGATGGCTCCAGAGACGGTGCTCTGAACCACCACTGCATGCAGGTGCCTGTGTTCAAATCCTCTTGTTACCCTTTTAACATAGCTGATGTACAGACATGGGTCAAATATCAGAGTATACAATACCATCAATGCAAACCTTCCCAGTACTACCCTAACCCACCTGGCTCCCCTGCACACAAAGCCACTTTAAAAAAAAAGAAAAAAAGGATGATCCCTCCTGCAATGTTTTGTGCACATTCTACCCTGCACAAATATGCTGTTTAGTATTTTTTCACCTCTTCTTTCCCCCCAAGATAGTAGCATCCCATTGTAAACATTATTCTGCGCTTAACAGGGGAACTGAATGTTTCAATGTCAGTTTGTAAACAGCTTCCGTGTTTTATTGACCTGCTGCGTACTGCCCTATAGCATCAGTTTGTAAACAGCTTCTGTGTTTTATTGACCTGCTGCGTACTGCCCTATAGCATGGGCATATCACAGCTGATTTCCCCATCCCACTATTGATGGGCATTTAGGTCATTTCTCTCAAGCAGGGCAGCAGCAAACATCCCTGTACATGACTTCTTGGGATGTAGGCACAAAGATTTTTCTCTATTACGTATAACAGCGGGAGACATCATCTTATTCTTACTTTTGGTCTGAAAAATAATGACAAAATACCTCCTTCCTGCCACTCAACCTCCAAAACATTTCCCAGCTTTTTCTCACATGCTCCTATGGTGCTAGTTCTTCCCACTTGGCTCAGTAAGTCCCAGCTCTCCCTCCAACCAATACACTTCAAATGGCTCTTTTCCTCCAGCCTTGCATGGGAAGGAACTTCAATGGAGTTCCACGGCTGGTGAACACTGGGCAGCTCCACCTTTGCCTAACTCCAGGAATCTTTTCTTTTTAAAGATGGGGTTTCACCGTGATGGCCAGGCTGGTCTTGAACTCCTGACATCAGGTGATCCATCCACCTCAGCCTCCCAAAGTGCTAGGATTACAGGCGTGAGCCACCGCGCCTGGCTCAGGAATCTTTTCTTTTTCTTTATTTTGGTTTATGAGTGAGGGGATGAGAGGATTTGGGGCTCTTTCCGGGGACCTCTGTATCACTGGTGCCTGTGGTCCTTCCCCAGTCAGTGGTTCTGACATCATGGTGAGTGACTGCCGAAGTAAGGAGCAGATGAGTGATTGTTCAAATACCCGAACTTCTCCGGTTTCTGGCTTCTGGATATTTTCTCAGTGCTGCTTCCTGGATTTCTGCAATGACCCTCAAAACAGAGGGCACTATACCTTACAGTGACTGCAACAACCTTTGGCATAACATTCCACCAGTTTCCAGCCACCTTCCTGACTTCTGTCTGGGCTTGGCCAGGACTTCTAGTCCTTCATACCAGCTCTCCTTGCCTCCCTCCAGTCACGGGACCCCAGCCTCGGTCTTCCTCTTGGTTGACGCCCTTCAACACACTTACTCCCACTCTGCACCCCCCAGTCCCGCCCCCCCAGGTTTCCTTTGTTGTCCCTAGTCCCTGGGTGTTTCTCCAAAATAAATTTGTGTGCAAACTGTTTGGTTTGTCTCTTTCTTCTGGTGGAGGTGAAGGCTGAGGGAGGTGCACCTGCCTGACTGCCCTACCATGGGGGCAGGTATGGGGCCCCTAGCCCTGCTGAGCTCTGCTCCTGCCCTGCCTTGGTATGCGATTCAGCTCTAGACCCTAAAAGGGGAAGAGGAAATGAAAGCACTCTTATGGTGAATGCCAGAAAGTCAGGGCATCCTCGGCAGTGCTCTCAGACCAGAGCTGTGTGGGGGCTGGAGGGTTTAGAGGGCTATGTTGGTGGGAGTGGGGGCTGCAAAAGGACCAGGCCCAGATAGGAGGTGGGCGAGAGGGCCACTCTTTTTTTAAATTTTTTTATTGTCCTACCTCTCTGCCAAAAGGCCACTCTTTTTTTTTTGAAATGGAGTCTCACTGTCGCCCAGACTGGAGAGCAGTGGTGTGAACTCGGCTCACTGCAGCCTCTGCCTCCCTGGTTCAAGCGATTCTTCTGCCTCAGCCTCCTGAGCAGCTGGGATTACAAGCACATATCACCATGGCTGGCTAATTTTTTGTATTTTATTAGTAGAGATGGGGTTTCATATTGACCAGGCTGGTCTCAAACCCCTGACCTCAAGTGATCTGCCTGCCTTGGCCTCCCAAAGGGCTGGGATTACAGGCATGAGCCATCCCTGGGCAGAGAATGCTACTCTCAAAAAGACATTAGGTTGATTGGACTCTTGGTCTCTTCAATTCTGGGCCAAGTTCTTCAGCCTCTGAGGGTGTTTTCCAGGTTGACCTGCTAGAGTTGTATAAACCTGGGACTTTCTCTTATACTGATGTCAGAGGTCATGGAGAAGGGTGGACCTAGCAAGGTGGGGGTTGGGGGGCACATTAAGGATTTGTACCTTTGTACTCCAACTGCCTCATGACCTAATTATCATTGGTTTGGTGTCTTCCGTCAGAGTACAGGCCACAGAGATTTGTTAACACGTGTGCAAAACACTGCGTAGGTCACAACAGTTACTGTACAATGCCATTTCCATCAAGCACAGACAAAACTCATCTAAGCTACCAGTCAGGACAGCAGCTGCCCCAGAGAACTGGGAAAAGCACCTGGGAGGGATACACAGGCAGGCTTGGCTGCGGGTAAATGTCTTAATGCTGACTTGGTGGCTGGTTACACAGGTATGTGGTTTACAAAAATTCATCTTGTGATACGTGTAAGCTTCTAATGTTTCACCAAAAAGGTTTGAAAATAAATAAATCAGCCGGGCGCGGTGGCTCAAGCCTGTAATCCCAGCACTTTGGGAGGCCGAGGCGGGCGGATCACGAGGTCAAGAGATCGAGACCATCCTGGTCAACACGGTGAAACCCCGTCTCTACTAAAAATACAAAAAATTAGCTGGGCATGGTGGTGCGTGCCTGTAATCCCAGCTACTCAGGAAGCTGAGGCAGGAGAATTGCCTGAACCCAGGAGGCGGAGGTTGCGGTGAGCCGAGATCGCGCCATTGCATTCCAGCCTGGGTAACAAGAGCGAAACTCCGTCCCAATAAATAAATATATAAATAAATAAATAAATAAATCAGCCAGGTGGCCATGGTGGTGTGCATCTGCAGTCCCAGCTACTTGGAGGCTGGGACAGAAGGATCACTTGCGCCCAGGAGTTCAAGGCCAGCTTGGGCAACATGGCAAGAGCATTGGGGAAAAAAAGCCAAACATTGTGTAGGCATTTGACTCTTAAGGCAAATACAGTTTTTTGAGGGGGAAAAGGTGCTAACTTCCACTTAACATACGCACATTTACACGCGTTTTCTCAATCATCTGAGGCGCTATCCCTACTTGACAGGTAACCAAATTGAGCCTGAAGAGACTGACTTACCCAAGGGGTAAAGGAGCTGGGATTGGGCCTCCCAGCCACAAAGCTGCACTGCTTTTCAGAAAAAAAAGTTTCATAACCCCAGCACTGGGGTAAAAGACTTGGAAGGGCAGACACCTGGCTGTGCTCATCTGGGTATCCTGCCGCTCAACACTGAGCCTGACTCAAAGCAGCGTATGTCCAGTACGTTTATTTAGTGTATAGAAAAGGCTGACTTGTATCCATCCACTGCTATCTATATGCTTGCAATATTTCAAAATTAAAATATTAAAATGAATATCCAACCACTACAGCACAAGGAGTGCTCTCTGCACTTGGCCCCTCAACCCTGGAACCCCTGAGGGTGTCCTAAATGCCAGAATCCTTGAAAAGAACTAAGGAATGGCAGGAGGCCAGGGTCCCAGCAGCAAGTGACTCTGGGATGTGGCTCTGAGTTCCTGAGTCTTCCTGGTTTAGAGAAAGTTTCTTTTTTTTCGATTGAGACTGAGTTTCATTCTTGTTGCCTAGGGTAGAGTGCAGTGGCATAATCTCTGCTCTCTGAAACCTCCACCTCCTGGGTTCAAGTGATTTTCAGGCCTCAGGAGTAGCTGGGATTACAGGTGCCCGCCACCATGTCCGGCTAATTTTTTTTTTTTTTTTTTTTAACTAGAGATGGGGTTTCATCATGCTGATCAGGTTGGTCTGGAACTCCTGAACTCAGGTGATCCCCCTCCCCCCAACCTCAGCCTCCCAAGTGCTAGGATTACAGGCATGAGCCATGGTGCTTGGCTGATTTCTTTTAAGTGAAAAGACCTGGCATCTTCAGGGTTGAATGTTCTTTCTAGGTTTCGTAGGGTATGTTTAAAGCTGGGAACACCCACAGTCCCTATGCTTTGATCTCCAGCTGAGCAGAGGGTGGGGAAGGATGTGTACCCTTTAGGGGAGGCCAAGGAAGCCACAAAAGAAAGGGACCTGCAACCCTATCTGGATCCCACACCTCATTAACCCCTTTTTTTTTTTTTTTTGAGATGCAGTTTCACTCTTACTGCCCAGGCTGGTGTGCAATGGCTCACTGCAACCTCTGCCTCCCAGGTTCAAGCAATTCTCCTGCCTCAGCCTCCCCAGTAGCTGGGATTACAGGCTTGTGCCACCACGCCTGGCCAATTTTGTATTTTTAGTAGAGACGGGGTTTCTCCATGTTGTTTGGGTTGGTCTTGAACTCCCGACCTCAGGTAATCTGTCAGCCTTGGCCTCCCAAAGTGCTGGGAATTACAGGCGTGAGCCACCAGACCTGGCATTAACCCTCTTTAACCTGTTTATACTTGCCCACACCTGAGCCTGACCCCACAAACAATGTGACACAGATTTAGCCCAGTCCCAGTTTATTGTGGAGGAAAACAGGGGACATGGAGCTGAGCAAGACACACCCTTCCCTCTCCTCTCACAGGCCCCTAGGGAGGTGGGTGTCAGGACTCAGTGAGGGGAAAGGGGACTGACGAGGCCAGAGACTGACAAGAGAGGACAGAAGAGAGAAAAGACCAGGACAAAAGGGGGGTGGTAGAGACAGTGAGGCAGGGACACAAGATTGCCAAGTTAGGACACCTGCATAGAATTCTATTCTTCCTCATCCTTTTTTTTGACAGTCTCACTCTGTTGTCTAGGCTGGAGTGCAGGGATGTGATCTCGGCTCACTGCAATCTCTGCCTCCCAGGTTCAAGCAATTCTTCTACCTCAGCATCCTGAGTAGCATCCTACTCAGGGATTAGAGAGGTGCGCCACCACACCCGGTTAATTTTTGTATTTTTACTAGAGACAAGGTTTTACCATGTTGGCCGGGTTGGTCTCAAACTCCCCACCTCAAGTGATTCACCCGCCTCAGCTTCTCAAAGTGCTGGGATTACAGGCGTGAGCCACCGTGCCTGGCCTCCTTATCCTTCTTGCTGCAAGTTCAGTCTGGTAGTGGGTCTTAAGAGACAGGGACAAGACAGAGGAAAAAGAGCTAGATCTAAATAGGCAAGTGACCAGATTGAGAGGGATGGGGGATACTGGAACACTCATAATGGAGAAGGAATGGAGGATCCACTGTGACTTTCCCAGGTCAGCCTGTCTGGGCAGAATCCACACTAGAGATTATTTTCTAGGAGGAAGAATAGTACCAGTGTTCAAGAGAGAAATTACACCAAAGGCATATAGATGCTGGTGGTACAACCAAGGGAGGCCTAAGAAATCACTGACCAAAGTAGATGGGTGTTTTCAGAGAGGGGAGTGCAGCATGCTGAGGGTGACAGAGAGAGACACTTGCACAGAGTGGAATTCAGGAAGGGTGAGGTGTCAAGAGTCCAGCCTGGGGAAGAACCAAAAGTCCTGAACTATTGAGGAACAAATACATGCGGCGCAGGTCAGCAAACGACAAGCCCAGAATCAGGGGCAGTTTGGCCACGGGGTCCAGGCCATCAGGCTCCTTCCCAGCATGGAAACTGGGGAGGGGCAGTGAGAGGTTCAGGGCCTGGTAGAACCACTGAATCTGCCAGTCAGACAGAGGCAGGGCCAGGGGTCTGTCACGGGGCTCCCACTGGGAACTCTGGAGCTGCGGGCTTGACCAGGAGTTGCAATAATCATACTGGCAGCACTGGGCCTGATACCAGTACTCTGCGAAGTAGGTGTTGCGTTTTTCTTGGCAGCGGTAGGAATTGTACTGTCCACAGCCTCGAACGATGAAGCGAACCTTGACATCTGAGGGAGAGGGGAAAGCTGATAACCTCTTCCAATAGTTTCCTATAGTCCACAAACGTCAGTCACTGACTTTCCCCATCTCTTACCCAGACCTACTGACTTCTAACCCCCACTCCTTCAAAAAAAGCTAGAAAAGTGAGCTCTGCTGGCCCTCTAGAACCTTAGACCCCTCCTTCCAAGATGCTTCTCTCTTCTTTTTTATTTTTTTGAGACAGGGTCTCGCTTTGTCACCCACGCTGGCATGCAGTGGTGCAATCTCGGCTCACTGCAACCTCTGCCTCCTGGGTTCAGGAGATCCTCTCACCTCAACCTCCCGAGTAGCTGGGATTACAGGTGCACACCACCATGCCTATTTTTCTGTAGAGACAGGGTCTCACTATGTTGCCTAGGCTGGTCTTGAACTCCAGAGCTTAAGTGATCCACCTGCCTCAGCCTCCCAAAGTGCTAGGGTTACAGGCATGAGCCACCATGCTTGGCCCCTTCTCTCTTCTTGTACCCCACACCTGGAGCAGCCCTGATCTGTGAGAGGAGAGGAGACCAAGCCATTGGCTGCCCCACTAGCAGCCCCTTCCTGGGAGCTTATTTACCATAATAGATGGTGATCACCATGCATGGGGATGAGCTGCTGATGGTACACTTCTCTGAGCCTGAAATGCATCCTACAGAAGGGTCTTCTAAGAGGCAGAAGTGGCAGGTCCGGATGTCGGGAACAGGAACTAGGGAGGCAGAAGAAAGGATGGATGGGAGCACTGGCTCTCTCTCAAATACCCTGGCCAGTAGGAAGCCCAAGTATCCATGGCCAAGCTCCACCCCCACCCTAGACTCAGTTACCCCTCCCTCCCTCCCTGCCCGTGGGCCCCACTTACCCTTTCCCACTGCGAGGCCCACCATGACCAGCACACCTACAAGCACATGGGCCTTCATTTTGGAATTCTGGGGAGATGGGCAGTTTCTGAGGGATGCCCTGAAACCCCACCTTCCTGTGACCACGCTCCTTAATCCTGAGCTGCAGGGTGGTTTTGACAACGTCTGAGCAGGAGCTACTGTAAGTGCAGAGCTATATGCCTGCCTGCTGCAGGATTCTGGCTGGGGAGGAAGTTATTAATTTGGCAGGAGGGACAGTGTGTTCTCACCCACAAGGTCTGGTTCCTGAGTGTGGGAGCAATGTCCCAGATGGGGCAACACTTGGGAACTACCTGGTTCTTTATCCAGTGTCTACCTTGGTCCTGCATACCCTCCAAAGGCCTATTCCCTCCCATGGAAAGTCCATGGGTTAGAGTCTATCTCTGCCACTATGTGCTGTCTTCCTTATACAACAGAGCCAGTCCCCACTGTGCTGGGAGAAACTAGCCAGGAAACCAACCATCCACAGTCTCAGCTCCCCCAACAGGAGGCACACAGACATCACTGAGCAGCAATTCTAGACCTTGTCCCGCCTCGTTCCACCCTTTAGTTATACTGACTTTAGGGCTACTTTTACTTTAAAACCAAAACTAGGCCGGGCACAGTGGCTCACACCTAATAATCCCAGCACTTTGGGAGGCCAAGGCGGGCAGATCACCTGAGGTCAGGAGTTTGAGACCAACATGGAGAAACCCCGTTTCTACTTAAAAAATACAAAATTAGCCGGGCTTAGTGGCCCATGCCTGTACTTCCAGCTACTTGGAAGGCTGAGGCTTGAACCTGGGAGGCAGAGGTTGCAGTGAGCTGAGATTGAGCCACTGCACTCCAGCCTGGGCAACGAGAGCAAAACTCCATCTCAAAAAATAGATGGAGTTGCTGATTAAGTCCCTTACATAAACAGACAGTCACAGGTATCCAAACAAATACTTTTCATCTTTGAAACATGCTTTTTCTATCTTTTCCTTTTGACCTTGCCCTTCATCACATGCCGTCCTAGGAATTCTGTTCTATACTAAAAACATCACCGAATCTACTCAGCACAAATCTGTCCTGGTTTTCAATCTGGAGAGGGTGGGCTGGGCCATGAGGGCCCTGAAGTCCAATATACCATCACCTTCCCTTCCCCAACCACAAGCACCAGCAGACTAGCTCATGGCCTTTTCTTCCACTTTATTTCATATTCCCACCACAATAATGACTCCTTTAATTTAAACTAAAAACCATACAGGGTTCCTGAAACGGTGGTAAAAAGGAAAGGAAGTGTCAAAGACTGCAGGACAGGTGGGGTGAGGAATCAGCGAATCGTCTTGACTGGGCTCTTGAAGTTGCTGGCGGCTTGGAGCTGCAGTTGGTAGGCCATCGGATGGATCTTGAAACCGTAGAGCCTGGGCCAGGGCAGAGGTCAGAGGCAGCAGTATGAGCCCCATCCAAGCCCTGCCAGTGACCTGCATTCCCACATTCCCACCCGAGCTCCTACATGGACCTGTTCAGAGCTTAAGCCTAGTGGTTCCCAACTTCTCAGCTCAAGAACATTCTATGATAAGGTAACTAAAGCACAGACAATCAAATAACTTTCCCACCAGTCACTTAGCAGGGAGATATCCTGATTCTGGGAGAAGCAGGCCTCAAGAAAGGGACATGCTTCGTCCGCCCTTCTCTCTAGAGGATCTTAGGCCTTTCCTTTGACCCTTAATAACTCTCCCTGCTCCCTACCTGGGCACAAACTGGTTGGCAGGTCGTTTGGGCCGGTACTCAGGATGCACCATGAAGAGCATGTGAGGGAAACCAGTGCCAAAATAGGCGCCATCCGTGTGATGGTGCCGCGATGACTTGGGTGTGTATACATCCATGCACTTGGGGCAGTAGAGCTTCACCATGGCTTCACCTGGGATATCTGAAAGGCCTGGGAGACAGCCAGACTCAGCAGGCCAGGTAGCCCCCCTTTCCCACCCTCACCTCCCCTCAGGACTCAGGCCCCAACTCCTTTCCATAAGACTGTCACATAGTGCCTTCCTTTCCCTGCTTCAACACTCACCAATGGGAAGCATTGGCTGGTTCTCACAGTACACACGGGGACAGTAGCCAAAGTCTCCCTGCTGGTACTTTTCCAACTGAGATGAATAAAATGGAAGGGGTTGGCAGGTAGGTGTTAAGAGAAGAGGCAACTCCCTTCTCAGCCCAACCCACATCACTTTGTCCCCCACTCCTCCCACCTCTGTCCAGAGGCCCCTTCTCTGGCCCAGATGGGCTCTCAAACTCTTTTTTTTTTTTTTGAGACGGAGTTTCGCTCTTGTTACCCAGGCTGGAGTGCAATGGCACGATCTCGGCTCACCGCAACCTCCGCCTCCCGGGTTCAGGCAATTCTCCTGCCTCAGCCTCCTGAGTACCTGGGATTACAGGCATGCGCCACCATGCCCAGCTAATTTTTTGTATTTTTAGTAGAGACGGGGTTTCACCACGTTGACCAGGATGGTCTCGATTTCTTGACCTCGTGATCCGCCCGCCTTGGCCTCCCAAAGTGCTGGGATTACAGGCGTGAGCCACCGCGCCCGGCCCTCTCAAACTCTTATGTTGCTTTTCTTCCAGTTAGGCAGGCAACAAACCATCAGAGCCATTCACTGTTTGTTCCTTGAGAAAAGCCAATCTATAACAACTCTCTGTTCAAGGTCTGTCTCCCTCCCTGAAAACAATCCCTTCAGAATGACCCCCAATCAGGATTAAATTCACAAGCCCAAGTTCTGGGGTTCTTCCCCTCTTCTCAGCTAGTTTCCTTAACTGGGCTGAAACATGACTTCTTGCTGCAGGAACCTGTTTCTCTTACTGCTCAGAAAGAGGCAAGTGGGAGCAGAGAGGCCTCACCATCTGGGCGATGCCACGGTTGGTAAGGATGTAGCGGGCGTGGATCAATCCATAAAGCATCTCGGCTGCCTGCTCAATCAAGTCACTCTGGTTGGGGTTGTCTTCCAGTTCTTCATCTGAAACACAGCCCAGCCAAATGCAACCACTTGTTTTTCAGCTTTCCTAGGTGCCCTGCCCATACCCAGGGGCTGCCAGCTATTCAGTTTGCCTAGCACCTACTTTTGAGCCTTACCCTATCCAACACCTGGGCATGTGATTGAGAAACCTGGGCTTCTGACGCTTTCACCAGCCCAAGGCAGAGCTCTGCCTTCTCTTCACACCTCGTCAGCCTCTGCCCTCTCCTCTCCTCTCCCTCCCAGCTCCCTCCTCAATACATAAATGCAACAATATCAATGCAGAAGATCAAACTCCAGACTGGAAGGTCCAAGGTAGGAGAAATAGACAGCAAATGAGACCCATGAGGAAACCCATTTTGGAATAGATCCAAACTGTGGATTTAAAACGCACAGGAACAAGTGATACACGTCACAAAACTAGACAAGAGTCAGGTGGAGGATCAAAATAAAGCATGAATTTGGGGTTAAGAAAATCAGAGAACCAAAGGAAATTTCAAAATTCAAGCAAGTGAATAGGAATTTGAAGAGAAAAAAAAGTGCACGCACACACACAAAACAACCCTGAGGGTGCCTCACCAGGCTCCAGGTCCAAGATCATATCTAGAGCTTGTCGATAGTGAGGGACCTGCTCATTGAGTCCAGTAAGATTAAATTTGTCCTGGATGTAGTCTTCATCCACCTGTCAGGATATGGAAGCCAAGAGGGAACCCATATCAAAATCTCCATCTTTAACGTGGGCAAAATGCTCTAACTGATGCCTTGTTATCAACATAACTACATCTGTTCCCCCTTGTTTCTCACTTGAAGCTTAGCAGAAGTACTTGCATCTCTCCTCAGTTCACCTATACTCCCTCCCATAAAAGCTTTGGCTTTTGTTTTCTAAGGATAAGCAAGCACAGCAATCTTTTTCTTAGATATTCTTTTCCAGATCTCTATCCTTATTCTTGTCCCCCAACTCTGGGAACCAGTTTTGTCCTCTCAGCTGGCTAAGGAAGGTGGAAGCTGAATGGCATGGTTTCTGAACAAAAGATTTGGATACGTAGCATATCAATTCTTCTAACGGCCACCTGAGACAGGTACTAGCAGTGCCACTTTAGTAATAAAAGACACAGGCTGGGTGCAGTGGCTCATGCCTGTAATCACGGCACTTTGGGAGGCCAAGGCGGGCAGATCACCTAAAGTCTGGAGTTCGAGACCAGCTTGGGCAACCTGGTGAAACCCTGTCTCTACTAAAAATACAAAATTAGGGGAGGGGAGGGGTAGCAATAAATTAAAAAAAAATAATAATACAAAATTAGCTGGGCGTGGTGGCAGGCACTTGTAATCCCAGCTACTTGGGAGGCTAGAGCAGGAGAATCACTTGAACCTGGAAAGCAGAGGTTGCAGTGAGGTGAGATCACACCACTACACTCCAGCCTGAGTGACAGAACAAGACTCGGTTTCAAAAATAAAAAAAAAGAAAAGAAAAAGAAAAGGACACAAATTGTCTAGTCCAACGTTATATTGCTGCAGGGTGGCAGAGTTGGGACAGGCCCCAGTTTTGCCACTTTAGCACAGGTTTGTCGGGGGTTACTGAGGGGACTCTTCATTGATGGGAAGTTTTCAAGTAGCATATAAGAGAATGGTGTAGAAGTGGAATATGTGGAGAAACGTCTAGTGGGAATGTATGTGGAGCTGGCAAGTAGGGAGGTTGAAGAGAACTCACTTCACAGAAGAATTCATTGCCACGGAGCCCACAGAACCAGGAAATCCAGGACACCTCCTCTGAGCTGCTCATCTTCACGTCAGCTGGAAAACGAAGAGTGTCAGTAAAGCTCAAGTTCTCCCTCTTTGCCTCAGGTATCCTCCCTCCTCCCACATTCGGCCCTCCAACCACGGGAGAATTTAGAATTTGCAGCCACCCTTTTTTAAAGGATCCCAAACTCTGAAGCACTCCTCACCAGCTCCTCTCATTTACATCTCAGCTCCTTTTCTTTGAAGTTAAACATACTTTGGAGTCCCACCACTTGAGAGAAGCCAACAGATACTTTGACCCACCAGCCTGACCCACATCCCTGGAGCTCCCGAAGGCCAGGGCCCTCTCTACTTTGTGTCAACTCCAGCACGGACCTCGGCTCAGGCTCCCTACCACTGCAGCTCTCTGCATGACCCCAGCGCCTTTCCTAAGGGTTTCGAAGTTTATCATTCTCAAGCAAGAGCCGGGCCCCTCCTTTTCTTATAGGCTGGGGGCGACCGTCAGGTCCCTTTCACTGGAGTCCACACATCCCGCCTCCGCTCCTCAGGCCACCTCTCCCTCTTTTGTGCCGGACCTGGTCGCTTCCTCCCCCGCCCCCACATCAAAGTGAGGAGACCCCATGTGCTGCTCCCAACGACAAGAGACTCTGAGCAGCGACGACCTCAGACTCACCGGCTGGACGGGAACGAGGGGCTGGGGTGGGGTAGGGAAGTTGCTACTTCCAAAGAACGGCGACGACCGCTACAGCGCAGGCCGCGGACTCAACCGCGGCAAGCGAAGTGGGGTGGGGGGGGGGGGGGGAAATTGGGGAGGGTGGGGAAGAGGGCAACACGCAAGCGCCAAGGGTCAGGTGCCGCGGTGGATGCCGGGATGCGGAGTCCCAGGTAGAAAGAGAAACTGATGAAATGAAGGAAAAGCGAACTACCAATCCCAGGATGGCCCGCGCACGACCTGGCTGTCACGAAGCCGGGGAGGAGACTGTTTGCGGGCGGGGCGCAGCAAGAAGCCACCGGAAGCGGAAGCCAGGTAAGGCGTTTGGGGCCAGGGAGCCTGGGAAATACAGTTGTGTGCTCACTGGGCGAAAAAGCCGGGATGGGGCGGGGAAAGGAGGGAGCCACGCAGGACCCCTCCCCACAGCTCTCCTCACAGTTCCCCTCTAGTTACGGCGGGGCGCGGCGCTGCTGCCCAGGGGACTGGCCCATCCCCGGCAATCCACTGGGTCCTTATTGCCTGTTGAGCCCCTAGTGCGAGTCAGTCCCGCCGGACACCCTTGACTGGCCTCGCTTCTCCCCCGGCTCTGGCCTCATGAGGCGAGAGGTGCGGTTTGGTTCCGTGCGTAGGGACTTGGGTTGGGTGGGCTGGGCTGAGCTGAGCGTTGTGAGAACCAGAACGGCGCAGTGCGCTAACCTGAGGTGGCGCCAGCCATTCTGCTCGTCCCCTTGCACGTCTCCATTTTCTCCTACTCTCTAAATGTGACCTTAGAACCCTGGTCAGAGTAATGGTGAGGGGCAGGCGTGACGTTATTTCATTTCTCGGCTTCTCGGCATTCCACAGGTTTCCCTCCGCCTCCTGAGGGCCTTTCCTAACCCGGAGAGTGGATTCCCAGCTCCAGAAAATGGGCTTGGAGCGGGGGGCCGCGTTAAGGAAGGCGAAGGGCATTGTGGGGGCGTTAGGTAAAAGTAGGACCCCAACCGACAGATCCTGGTGCTCGCGCCAGCTGGGCGCGCAGAGCTTTGCGCGTTTGCTATTGGAAAGGTTCCAGCGCGGGAAACTGAACTGGGAGCTTTGCGCACGCCTGAGCGCTCAAGTAATGTGGGTTGTGGTTTTTGTTGTGGTTGTCGTCGCCACGCATGCGTCTTCGTGCCGTGTGGCTATTTGATTGTGTCATGTGTCAACTATTCTGATCAGAATAGCGCCATTTTGCCGTACGGAAGCTACACAGCAACGCAGACTGGAGCCTCTCCTCGAGATCTTCCTAGGTAGTGACTTCTATTTCGGAGGAAACTCCAAAATGGTATCGAGGAGGATTTAAAGGGACAGACTGATTTTTTTCTTAATGGTATGTGTGTTTTACGGGGTGGTAAAATGGTTTCAGAAAGAGGCTGGTATTTATTGTTGGTGAGGATGAGGGTGGGGGCGGGACGCAGGACCTCTGGACAACTGTCTCATGGAGTTTTATTAACCTTTGCTAAGGAGCAGAGTCAGTTATTTTAGGTTTCCGTGTTTTTACACATAACCTCTTTCCCTTAGGCCCTGCGGGGTCCTAAGTTGTGGGGTCACTTTAGCGGCAGGAGGGTGTTTTTGACTAGTTTTTCTCATCCCAGCATTTCTCTGGAGGCTCTGGTTGCTACAGGGGTCACCAGTAGCTTGGCTTGCTTGTGTCATCCTTTCCTTGCCTGGTTTCATTTTCTCATTTCTCCCAAAAGCCATGTCCCGGCCCTTCCTCATCACCTTCACCCCAGCCACTGACCCCAGCGACCTCTGGAGGGATGGGCAGCAGCAGCAGCAGCAGCAGCCACAGTCCGAGGAGCCAGAGTCCACCCTCGATGGGGCTGCAGTCCGAGCTTTCTATGAGGCCCTGATTGGGGATGAGAGCAGTGCTCCTGACTCCCAGAGATCTCAGACTGAACCTGCCAGAGAAAGAAAGAGAAAGAAAAGAAGAATAATGAGGGCAGCTGCAACAGAAGCAGTGGCAGCAGGACCATCAGGAAGACATGGACAAGGAAGATCCCTTGAGGCTGAGGACAAGATGACTCAGCAGATACTGCGGGCAGCCCAGGAGGGGGACCTAGCAGAACTTAGGAGACTGCTGGAGCCCCATGAGGCAGGAGGAGCTGGGGGGAATATCAATGCTCGGGATGCCTTCTGGTGGACTCCACTGATGTGCGCTGCTCGAGCTGGCCAGCGGGCAGCTGTGAGCTATCTCCTGGGCCGTGGGGCTGCCTGGGTGGGGGTCTGTGAACTAGGGGGCAGGGATGCGGCTCAGCTCGCTGAAGAAGCTGGTTTCCCTGAGGTGGCTCGCATGGTCAGGGAGAGCCATGGAGAGACAAGGACCACAGAGAACCGGTGAGGAGAAACTTTAGTTCAGACCCATGTTTCAGTGTGTTCTGCCTTTCCCAGCCACTCCACACCAGAGGCCCCAGCGCAGTGCTGAGGAGTTCTTTCCTTATGCTCATGTGTAAATTGTCATGGTGGTATAGTCAAGTGGTTATGAATGTGAGCTCCCTGGATTGATTTATTTTATTACTTTTTTGAGACAGAGTTTCGCTCTTGTTGCCCAGTGATCTCGGCACACCGCAACCTCTGCCTCCTGGGTTCAAGCGATTCTCCTGCCTCAGCCTCCGAATAGCTGGGATTACAGGCATGCTCCACCACACCTGGCTAATTCTGTACTTTTTAGTAGAGACAGGGTTTTTCCATGTTGGTCAGGCTGGTCATGAACTCCTGACCTCAGGTGATCCATCTGACTCGGCCTCCCAAAGTGCTGGGATTATAGGCATGAGCTACCATGCCCAGCAGCTCCCTGGATTTAAAGCCTGATTCCACTTGGGCAAACAACCTAATGTCTACATGTCCCAGTTTTCTCATCTTAGAAATGGGGGTAGTAAGGATTGTTGTTAGTATTTAGTGGGTTAATACATGTAAAATGCTGGACACGGTGGTGCGTGCCTGTAGTCGCAGCTGTTCGGGATGCTGAGGCTGGAGGATCTCCTGAGTCCAGGAGTTCTAGGCTGTAGTGTGCTATGCCACTTGGGTGTCCTCACTAAGCTCAGCATCAATATGGTGACCTCCTGGGAGCGGGGGACCACCAGGTTGCCCAAGGAGGGTGAACCGGCCCAGGTTGGAAACAGAGCAGGTCAAAACTCCCGTGCTGATCAGTAGTGGGATTGCGCCTGTAAATAACCACTGCACTCCAGCTTGGGCAACATAGCGAGACCCCCATCTCTAAAAAAAAAAAAAGAAAAGAAAAAAAATACATGTAAAATGCTAGAATAGTGCATGCCACATAATATGCGATATATGAATGTTAGCTGTAGTCATTACTTATTACTAGTATTCCTCCGCTTGCCAAAGAGCTTGCTAGGCCTGGTTACCATTTTTTTCTTATAACTATTCTGCTCTGAGTCCCAGATGGTTTAAAAAAAATTTTTTTTTTTTTTTTGAGACGGAGTTTCACTCTTGTTACACAGGCTGGAGTGCAATGGCGCGATCTCGGCTCACCGCAACCTCCCCCTCCTGGGTTCAGGCGATTCTCCTGCCTCAGCCTCCTGAGTAGCTGGGATTACAGGCATGCGCCACCATGCCCAGCTAATTTTTTGTATTTTATTTTATTTTATTTTTTTTTTTTGAGACGGAGTTTCGCTCTTGTTACCCAGGCTGGAGTGCAATGGCGCAATCTCGGCTCACCACAACCTCCGCCTCCTGGGTTCAGGCAATTCTCCTGCCTCAGCCTCCTGAGTAGCTGGGATTACAGGCACGCACCACCATGCCCAGCTAATGTTTTGTATTTTTAGTAGAGACGGGGTTTCACCATGTTGACCAGGATGGTCTCAATCTCTTGACCTCGTGATCCCACCCGCCTCAGCCTCCCAAAGTGCTGGGATTAGAGGCGTGAACCACCGCGCCCGGCCAAAAATTTTTTTTTAAGATAAGTGCAGTAGTGAGAAGGGGGGAAAAGTATAGTAAGGAGTTTGATCTATCACTGAACAATCAGTTCAGATAATTCATCACCTTTGGATTAGCCTGGATCCCTCATTGTTAAGAAAGAAGGATGGCAGTTCCTTTTTTTTTTTTTTTTTGAGACAAGGACTCACTGTTGCCCAGGTTGGGGTGCAGTGGTGCAATCTCAGCTCATTGCAACCTCTATTTCCCGGGCTCAAGCATATTTTTTGTAGAAGGTGGGCTTTGCCAGAGCCTGGTGGCACATACCTGTAATCCCAGCTACTTGAGAGGCTGAGGCAGGAGAATCACTTGAACCCGGGAGTTGGAGGTTGCAGTGAGCCCAGATTGCACCACTGCACTCCATCCTGGGCAGCAGAGTCAGACTCCACCTCAAAAAAAAAAAAAAAAAAAAAAAAAAAACAGCAGGCTTTGCCCAGGCTGGTCTCAAACTCCTGAGCTCAAAGCAATCTGCCCACTTCTGCCTCCCAAAGTGTTGGGATTACAGGGGTGAGTCACTGTTGCCAGCCAGCAATTTGTTCCTTAGAAAAGCTGAAAGGCTCCTGTCCCACCCTGCCAGCCCCTTTTCCTTCCCCTGCCCTTAATGCTTTTTCTTCTTTATCTGCAGGTCTCCCACTCCTACCCTCCAGTACTGCGAGACCTGTGACACCCACTTCCAAGACTCCAACCATCACACATCCACTGCTCACCTGCTGTCACTGTCCCAGGGTCCTCGGCCACCCAACCTTCCACTTGGGGTGCCCGTCTCCAGCCCAGGCTTCAAACTGCTGCTGAGGGGGGGCTGGGAGCCAGGAATGGGGCTTGGACCCCGGGGCGAGGGCCGTGCCAACCCCATCCCCACTGTCCTCAAGAGGGACCAGGAAGGACTAGGCTACAGATCAGCACCCCAGCCCCGAGTAACACATTTCCCAGCTTGGGATACCCGAGCTGTGGCTGGGAGGGAGAGAGCTCCTCGGGTGGCCACACTGAGCAGGAGGGAGGAGAGTAGGAGGGAGGAGAAAGATAGGGCTTGGGAGCGGGATCTAAGGACTTACATGAACCTTGAGTTCTGAATTTGGTAAAGTCTGACCCTGGTCTGCTGAAGTCTGAACTTGGGCCTCTGACCTGGGCCCTTTGACTTCTACTTCCTGGGATCTGCCCTGGTGCAGACCCTTGGGTTTTGGTCAGTGGGCTCTGCCTTTGCAAGAGGCGGGCTGAGAGTGAGAAATAAATCAACCTTTTGTGGTTTATTCACTTTTTGGAAGCTGTTTTGAGGAAGCCGAACAAGCCTGGGAGCCACATGCAAGTCCCACCTGAGCCAGAAGGGGCAGCCTTTCCAGGTGGTGTGTTAAGGTCACCTCCCTCCCTGCCAGACTGGATTTACTTTCAGGTCCTAGCCCCTCCTGGGAGTGCCCCACCTGTTCTTTCAACCTGCCCTGGACCAGGAATTGCTGAGCTCCATGCAAGTCTCACCTCCCCCAGGAAGAGTTCCCTGGCTACTCCAGCCAGTTGACAAATTTTACAAACATAAGTCCATATACTATGTGCAAATAATATAGGTAAAGACATTCCCAACCCTCAAGGAGTTCACAACTGGAAGGGGAAACAGCCATGTGATCAAATATTATACAGGATGATAGGGGATGTCAGAGAAGGCACCTAGAGAAGAGAATGGGTAGGGTTTTGCTGGAAGAGGTCAGTGTGATAGGAAGGCCCACGATTATCAAGCTTGTACACTTAGTTGAACTGGGACCAGAACTCTGGCCTCCAAATATAAACTTTAAGTCAAGGTTTTTCATTCCACCTATTTGTCTACACTTTTCCATACTTCCCCACCCTCCCACCACCACACCCTTGTCTTGCTCGTGCCAGGTACTAGGCACAGGAAGAGCTCACTGTTGTGAAACCTAGGAATTAAAATTTGCAGAGAGGGGCAGGGGAGGGCTGTTCGGTTTGCAAGACTTCTCTCATTTTTTCCATTCTGGGAAAGCCTTTCATGAAGTTTTGTATGTGAAATGGAGGAGTGGTAGGGATGTGAAAAAGAGCCCAGGGGTAGGGGGGCGACCGAGTTTAGGGGCGCATGGGAGACCCAGGAAAATGGAGAGCTGGGTTTATATTCAGGGCCCGGCCCTTGCTTATAGCTTGGCACCCCGCGGTCCGGCGCGCACGGACGGTGCAGTGACACGGGGCGGTCGATCCACAGGGTCCGCCCCATGAGCTGCGGCACCGCCCCCGCGGGTCCTTCCCGTCCCGGTGCAGCTGCTTCCGGGCTCCACGGTTCCCGGCGGCTCCGCGAGGCCGCGGCCCCAACGCTGGGCCCGGGAGCAGTCCCTGCGCACATCACCCGGATGCGTGGGTTCCCCAGGTAGGCTCGTGCTTTGTCTAGCGACTGGGATCTCCGAGGACATCTTAGTTCTGACCTTGCGGAGGTCGCGTCTCTGCTGCGTGTTCGCGGGCCAATCGGGCCACTTTGTAGAAATCATAGCCCTCTAAATCAAGAGACGAACGCTGCTGGCTGGAGTTTGCTGGACACTTTATTCCACCTCCCAACAAAGAGAATTCCTATTCCACGAGGTCCCTTGGGGCAGCAGTTAAAAACTACACGATCCAGGAGTACCTAGAACTTGGGTCCACCTTCCTGCCTGCTTTCTTGGATGAAGCACTGCCTCCCCAGTTTCTGGGGCACCTTGGGGCGTGGCCTTGGTGAGTGAAACTTGGGGTGCTGCCTGCTGGGAAGGAAATCCGGAAACAGAGGACACTGGTGGTGACCCAGGCCCGTCAGATCTGAGACTCTTGGAATCTTGTTTGTGGGGGTGTGGATGGTGAATGAATTTGGGTGTGCCTCCCTTTATCCCAAAACTGAAGAGGAAGCAAACCACTTGCCACACTTGAGGCTGCATGACCCTTCAGAGAAGGGAGGAGCGACTTCTGAATTCAGAGTACCACTGCATCACCAGGCAAATACCTGCTCTGAGCCAGAAAGACTCTGCCTTCTGAGGAGATCCTGAGAGTCTGAGCAATACCAGGAAGCAGCTTCAGAATTTAGGGGCCCATCACACACCCCAACCATGTTCCTGCGACGGCTTGGTGGCTGGCTACCTCGCCCCTGGGGCCGCCGGAAACCAATGAGGCCTGACCCACCTGATCCAGAACCCAGACGGGTGGACAGCTCTCCTGAGAATTCAGGAAGTGACTGGGATAGTGCCCCAGAAACCATGGGAGATGTGGGGCCTCCCAAGGCCAAGGACTCAGAGGCATTGAGGGTTTCTAGAGCTGCTTCCAAACCAAGCAGTGAGCTCCAAGCTGAGCAGCTAGGTAGCAAAACAATGGATTCCCTCAAGTGGGACCAGCCTGTCTCTAGCACTCAAGAGTCTGGGAGACTGGAGGCTGGAGGGGCCATTCCCAAACTCGGATGGGATCATCTGGATTCAGGTGGCACCAGGAGATCAGGGGTGTCCCCTGAAGGGGGATTGAGCGTCCCTGGGCCAGGAGCCCCAGTGGAGAAACCTGGCAGGCATCAGAAGCTATTGGGCTGGCTGCATGGGGAACCAGGAGCTCCCTCCCGGTACTTGGGGGGCCCAGAGGAGTGTCTGCAGATCTCCACCAATCTGACCCTGCATCTGCTGGAGCTACTGGCTTCTGCCCTGCTGGCCTTGTGCTCACGACCACTGCGGGCAGCCTTGGACACACTGGGCCTGCGTGGACCGCTGGGCCTCTGGCTACATGGCCTACTGTCCTTCCTGGCTGCCCTGCATGGGCTCCACGCTGTTCTGAGCCTACTTACTGCCCACCCTTTGCACTTTGCTTGCCTCTTTGGTCTCCTACAGGCCCTGGTACTGGCTGTCAGCCTCCGGGAGCCCAGTGGGGATGAGGAGGCCACTGACTGGGAGAGTAAGGGGTTGGAGGGGAAGGGGGAGGAGCAGAGGGGAGACCCAGGAAAGGGGCTGTGATCGTGGGGTGGGGTGGGGGCAAAGGGTGAAGATAGTGTGGGCTTTAGGAGAAAAGTGTGGAGCATGACCCAGACTGTAAGCATAGGGATCTCAGGGATGGGGAAGAAACCCCAGAGTATGAGGATGCGGGCCCCCCTTTATACACAGGAGAGAACAGCTATTTAGTGTGTTTGTGTATGGACAGTGAGGGCATTGCCCTTGGATTCACCAGCTGTTACTACTTTTTGATTTTACATTTCTCCCACCTTCAGTTTTTTCTTTCCACCTCCACTTTTTAAAAGAAAAAAAAAAAAAAAAAAAAAAAGTGTGGTGGTAAAGAATAAAGACCAAAGGGTCCTCTCTACCTTTCAAAACTCTCCTGCGGTGGAGGAGAGCAGGGCAGGATAGACAGACCTCTGCAGTAAGAGAATGGTTGGGACACCTAAGGTACTCCTTGGATCTCGGGATCTGAGCCATCGAGGGAAGAGTGGAGCTGCTAGGCAAGTGGATTAGGGGGTCTGTATAGGGCTCCACAGGTGACAAGGAGCCTGAGGGCGGATCTGGTGATCATGGGAGCAAGAGGGAGTGGGGACAGTGCAGGCAGTATTGGCAGGAGGGCCAATGCAGAAGGGCTGGTACCTCAGGCAGTGTGGGGGAAGCGCTGGAGCTTGTAGTCCCCACTTGGGGGCTAGGGGTCTACTCACTCAGCAATAAATGACTGTGTCACACCAATTCCTAAATATACCACTACAAAGTGAGAGTTACTGCCACTCTGTTCTTCCTGACGCCGTCCAGCTGGGGGTTTAGGTGGTAGAGGATCCAGGGGGAGTGTTGAAATGGGAAGAGTAGGAATGACGTCTGGAGACAAACCCCAGAATGAGGATTGAAAAATCATCTTTATTATCTTAAATGGGAGTTGGAAGTCTCCAGCTTCTCCCTCCAACAACTCAGCTCCCACTGTACCCGTCTGGGGACTTAGATGAAGTTACAGGTCAGTTAGTGGACAGCTCACAGGGCTCTGTGATGGGAAGAGGGAGAAAAGAAGAGGACAGAAAAGAAGGCCAGGGAGAAAAGCAAAGTTGATAGTAATGGGGTGGGGGAGGGGAGATGTGTTCATTCCTGTGTCAAAGGAGTCTCTAAGGTTCTTTTCCCTTCACATCTGACCCTCTGCGCCCTTTATTTAGTGCAAACTCAGAAACCTCTTTTTTTATTCTTTGAGACGAAGTCTTGCTCTGTCGCCAGGCCGGAGTGCAGTGGCGTGATCTCAGCTCACTGCAACCTCTGCCTCCAGAGTTGAAGCAATTCTGTCTCATCCTCCAGAGTAGCTGGGACTATAGGTGCACACCACCACAGCCAGCTAATTTTTGTATTTTTAGTAGAGACTGGATTCACCATGTTGGCCAGGATGGTCTTGATCTCTTGACCTCGTGATCTGTCTGCCTCAACCTCCCAAAGTGCTGGGATTACAGGCATGAGCCACTGTGCCTGGCAAACCTCTCTTTTAAGTAGCTCAGAACCCATCCTGGCTCCCTCAGGTGACATCACAACTCTTTTTTTTTTTTTTTTTTTGAGAGAGGGATTTTCGCTCTTTTTACCCAGGCTGGAGGGCAATGGCGCGATCTCGGCTCACCGCAACCTCCGTCTCCTGGGTTCAGGCAATTCTCCTGCCTCAGCCTCCTGAGTAGCTGGGATTACAGGCACGCGCCACCATGCCCAGCTAATTTTTTGTATTTTTAGTAGAGACGGTGTTTCACCATGTTGACCAGGATGGTCTCGATCTCTTGACCTCGTGATCCACCCGCCTCGGCCTCCCAAAGTGCTGGGATTACAGGCTTGAGCCACCGCGCCCGGCCCAACATCACAACTCTTAGCCACATGCCTCTAGTGACATTACACAAGCCTCTTTCACCCTGTAACCCCGGAAGACTTGGTGAGTCCTAAGCCTCTTCTGTGAGACTTTGACCCCTTACCTTGATTCCTGGGAGTCAGTAAGAAGGCTTTGGAGTCCAGGCAAGAAGTCAGGGACTTGAATTCCTCCACACACTTTTTGGGAGGATATGGTGAGCGATCTGGAAGGGCAAGATGGGGCCAGGCCAGTCAAAACCCCTGGAAGCACCTAGCTCTTCCTGGGAGGATGTCATAGGGCCCAGAGTGAGGAGTTCTCCGCCCTCCCTTGTTTCCCTCCAAACCTTCCTGCCTTGCATCCCCACTCACTGTAGAGGAGAAAGCGCTGGTAACCCTGGCCTGTCTCATTCAGCATGATTCCACCTGGGCATGAGCTGGAAAAGAGCTCAGTCTTCATGTCAGGGCGGCCTGTCAAATAGGTTCGGAGAAGCATGAGAACAGAGGTGCAGAACCAAGCTCAGGGGACATGGGAAGGGTGAGGGCTGGGAAGAACCAACCTTCAGTTCTGAGATCTGTGCTCCCTTCAGTCAGGTGGTAGATCCATTTCCGGGGCACACAGTGCCCATCTTTCCTGCAGAGGTCATGGTGGCAAGGAGGAAAGAATGAGCATGAACCCAACTACAGTGTACCAGCTTCTATTTACTCCATCTTATTCTTTATTGAAGCCCAGCTCTCCTTGGATTTCAAGCTACTAAGCATTGGTTAGGCCCATCTCTCTCCAGAGGACAATACAGCCATTGAATTCCATGGGTCAAGAATAATGGATATATCAGCTAAGAGCCCAGCTCTTGGTGGTCACACTTTGGGCAGAGACTGAACCCACTGATGCTTCCGCCTCCTCACCACTCACATGCGGATGGTAGCACGAAGGTGGAGCTGCATTGGGGCAGAGCCAGCAGCCATGTTGAAGACAATGCTGTCCACAGGGTCAAAAGTTGCCAACTCCTTTTTGGTGGGAGCTGCCCCTGCAATAAAGTACCACTGGCCCAGGTAGACCTCTGGGAGCTGGAGAGACAATGAGGGGAGCGAAAGAGGGTGGGTTCCAGCACGGGACAGGTCCAACCTCTTCATCAGGCAGGACAGCAATACTTAGGGGTAGAGGTGTTGGCTGCCTTCCTCTTTCCAACTGGGATTAGATCCATGACAGAGTCATTAAATGACTTTTCCTCTTTGCCCCTCTCCAATCAACCTGGGTAACTACCCCACCCCCCAATTCTGCCATGCCTCTGCATTGATGGCCACAGTACTGATATTTTTCTTCTTGCTTTCATTAACACAATACTCACACCCCCTTCCTCCCTTCCTTTCCCAGGATGGCTTCCAGTCATCTTAGGCCATCCACCCAAGTCCCTCAGAGCTTCCACCATGGGCTTCCCCCAGTCTCAGTCCATACCTCCTTCCCATCCACGCCCAGAGTTGTCAGTTGACTGTGCTCAGGGCACTGGTAGATGAAGTTAAGGATAATACCATAGAGGTAGAGCAGAGCTACCCAAATTTGGTAGAACATCTTCAGGCAGGAGGGAGCTGGTGCTCTGTGTGCCTTAACTGCTCTCTCCCCTACTGGCTGCTCACTCCACTCTGCTTTTCCCTTGCACTCGACCCTTGACCCTTTCACCTGCTAATGAATAACTTCAACCTTGTTTTCCAACCCAAACCTGGATTACTTAGTGTTTGGGACATCCTCCCCCTCTTCTGGATGCAATCACTCAACAGGACACCCTGGCATGTCCAGGGTTTCTCCGGAGTTATGAGGAGAGCTGAGCTGTGCAGGTAGAAGCCTGTGGTCTTTGAACTCGTATGTGAGCCTGTATGTGAGCTGCACTGTATGGCACTGAAGAGAAGTAGTTTGGGCCTCTCATTCATTCACTTAGCAAACTGTTTTTGAGTTCCAGGTGTTTCCCAAGAATTGGCTAATCCCCAGGGACATAAGTCAGTATAGGGAATACTAGTGCTGTAGACAAATCACTGCAATACAACCCGATAAGTGCTTTAGAGCAGGTATGATGCAGGTGCTGGGGCACAGTGGATTGCTCTCTAGTTTATAATTGGAAAAATATGTATACCCTGGCAATGTTCACTGACACATAAATATATTCATTCACTCAACATTTATTACTACAAAGAGGCTATGTAATCTGGCTGTTAAAGAGGATAGATGTTGGTGTCACACAGAATGTGTCCAAACCCTAACTACAGGCGGGGCATGGTAGCTCATGCCTGTAATCTCAGCACTTTGAGAGGCCAAGGTGGGCTGATTGCTTGAGCCCAGGAGTTTGAGACCAGCCTGGGCTACATTGTAAAACTCTGTCTCTACAAAAAATTAGCCCGATGTAGTGGCACACGCCTGTAGTCCCAGCTACTAGGGAGGCTGAGGTGAGATGATTGCTTGAGCCCAGGATGTGGAGGCTGTAGTGAGCCCTGATTGTGCCACTGCACTCCATCTTGGTTGACACAGTGAGACTCTGTCTCCAAACAAAAACAAAAAATAAAATAAAACCCCACCAACCCCTAACTACTATGTCTGTTTTTTCATCTGTAAAATTGGCAAATCATCAATCTCATAGGATTAAATGAAATAAGGCCCATAAAGCCCTTAGCAAAGACTGCGCATTGTAAGTCCAAAGTACGTATTTGCTACAACTAATAGTAATGTTTGCAAAGCACTTAGTTTCTGGTGGGTAGTAAGTTCTCAAATTATAGATGGTAAGAATTGCCAAACAGGCTGTAATTCGACAGCACCAAGTGACTGGAGCAGTTAACACTCTGAGATGTGGGGCTTCCTCGATAATTATGTATTTATTTATTTATTTATTTATTTGAGACAGAGTCTCTATCTGTTGCCCAGGCTGGAGTGCAGTGGCACAATCTTGGCTCACTGCAACCTCCACCTCCCGGGTTCAAGCAGTTCTCTGCCTCAGCCTCCTGAGTACCTGGCATTACTAGCACCTGCCACCATGCCAGGCTCATTTTTGTATTTTTAGTAGAGATGAGGTTTCATCATGTTGGCCAGACTGGTCTCAAACTCCTGATCTCATGATCTGCCTGCCTCAACCTCCCAAAAGTGCTGGGATTATAGGGTGGGCCCACGCGCCCGGCCTTAGTGATACTTTTAATGAGTTCTAATTCTAGCGGCCGGGGGGGCAGCCCTACCTATTTATTTTTAAGATAGCGTCTCACTCTGTTGCCCAGGCACAATTATGGCTCACTACGACCTTGACTTCAGATGATTCTGGAGTAGGAACTACGGGCACACGCCATCACATCTGTTTAATTTTTCGTAGAGACAGGGTTTCACCATGTTGTACAGGCTGGTATTAAACACCTGGGCTCAAGCAATCAGGCCGCCTTAGCCTCCTAAAGTGTTGGGATTACAGGCATCAGCCACCATGCCTAGCTTGATAGATTATTTATATCCCATGGACTGCCACAAAAAATTTGCCCTGAGGGATGAGACTTGTGTTTTTGTTAAAAACAAAATTTGGGTGACCGGTATATTAGAGTTCATTATACTATTCTATTTTGATGTAAAGTTTGAAAAATTTTATAATAAAAAGCTAAAATGTGGCTAGGCACGGTAGTTCCCACCTGTAATCCCAGCACTGTGGGAAGTCAAGGTGGGAGAATTACTTGAGGTCAAGCGTTCAAGACCAGGCTGGGCAACACAGTGAGACTCCATTCCAGAAAAATAAAATTAGCAGGGTGCGGTAGCATGCATCTGTGGTCTCTACTACTTGGGAGACTGAAGTGGGAGGATCGGTTGGGCTCGGGAGGCAGAAGCTGCAGTGAGCTGTGATTGTGCCACTGCACTCCAGTCTGGGACACAAAGCCAGACCCTCTCTAATAAAATAAAATAGGCTGGATGTGGTGGCTCACGCCTGTAATTCCAGCACTTTGGGAGGCCAAGGCGGGCAGATTATGAAGTCAGGAAATCAAGACCATCCTGGCCAACATGGTGAAACCCTGTCTCTACTAAAAATACAAAAATTAGCTGGGCGTGGTGGCAGGAGCCTGTAGTCACAGTTACTCAGGAGGCTGAGGCAGGAGAATCGCTTGAACCTAGGAGACGGAGGCTGCAGTGAGCCAAGACCACGCCACTGCACTTCAGCCTGGGCGACAGAGCAAGACTCTGTCTCCAAAAAAATATATGTGTGTCTGTGTGTGTGTGTGTGTACATAATAAGCTAAAATGCAACAACTTTTTATTGGGGCAGTAAAGTACAAGTGCTCGACCTGGACTCCTGTAGGCCTGGATTTGTCAGTTCCACCACTTAGTTCGTCTAAGTGTACTCACCTATAAAATGTTAAACGCTTATGTTAAAAGACTAAGATAAGACAATACACAAAACCTTTAGTATATGGGCTGGCAGAAGTGCTCATTAAACAGCTGCTTATTAGCACTCTTAACTAAAATATAACCAGAGCCTGGGTATAAACTATGAATCCCAGAAACACTGGGCACCCCAGCAACGATGTGCTTTCTGGAGGACTCGCAGTTTCGCGAGGCCGAGGCCCTTTTTTTTTAGGAAAGCTTAAAAGAAGAGGCCACAGAGAGGCGGTAATGCCTCCACCCCCGCCTTCGGAAGCACGCTGGCCGGCCTTTCAATTCTCCACGGTCAGGGTCTTGTCTTATGGTCCACTCGGACTCCCCATTTGCTCCCAATTCTCAAACTCGGAGGCGCCTCTTTTCTTGACAAAAGTCCTGCAAGTTAGCAGCATGCTTAGTTTTCCTAAAACGTGTCATGTCCCCTTGGCCGCACACGGCCGACGAACGTGACACCCACAGCCCGTAAAACGCCCACACGGCAGAACTAATATCTAGCCCAAATAACCAACCAACAACCAAATACACCCTTGCTGCCCCCAATCGCCTACTGAAAGAGTAACTTCCGGTGGCAGAGAAAGAAGGGCGCAGCGAGGGCGATAGGGTCGGGAAGAGTTTTAGCTGGCTAGGACAGTGCCGCCTGAAATTCTCAGCCTGCCAAGACTTAAAGATAGATTAACGTGGCATAATCCCCCATCTCCAAATTCCAAGGTCCATACGACCATCCATAGCCCCTCTCAAGGCAGTGGTAGACTCCCATCTGGCGATTGTTTTTCAGGCATTTACCGTAGCCACCTCAATCTTCCAGCGCTCAAGCACTCGCACAGGAGAAGCGAGCGCCGACAGAGGGGGGCGGGGCGGTGCCTCAGTGTGTACGCAGACGTAGTGCAACGCACGCAGGCGTAGTACGGTCCCCTGGGCGACGGCGGCGGCGGCTCCTCGGGGTGCTCGGCTCCCTCCCACCTAGGCCGGCCCCGGCCCGACTCGCCCTCAGAAACTCAGTGGGGCTGCGGACTTTCTCGTCGTGCCCCACAAAAGTAAAGCTTGAGGACCTGGGGGGAGCTGGAAGTATCGCCTTTAGATCCCCGAATACGATCGTGGAAACGGAAGTGGCCGTCGGTGGCAGGTTGGGGGAGACCGGAAGTGACGGTCCGTGGGGAAGCTGGGGGCGGAGCCGCGGGGTCGTGGTGGGTGGGTGGGTGTGTGTGTGTGTGTGTGTGTGTCTGGTCATAGGTTAGTTGTGCCGTTCTGCTGGAACACCGTGGGAAGGCAGTAGACGGGGGCAGTCAGCTAGCCGGTACTGCGCCCCGTGAGTGCCGTTTTGGGTCTGTAGTGAGTTAGGAGGGTTCGACGGGCGTGGCGCGCGTGCGCGAAACCACTTTCTCCGGAGTGTGGCGCGACCCCCGCTTTGGCCTTGTCCCAGGATTTTCTGACCTCTGGGGCGTTTGTCCTGTCGTGACCGGTGATGACACTGGTCTCTGTTTTCGTGCTTCTTTCCTAATCTGACTGGCTCCCCCCTTATTGTGATTGGCATCATGGAGCCCCTCCCACCTCTTGTCCTCCAGCCCCCTATGCCGTCGATCTCCTGCCCTTTGTGTTTCTCTCCCTGTGCCCCGGAATTAGGGGATGGGGGCAAGTGTGAATGTGTGTGCTTGTACAGGAGAAACTTTTTAGGTATTGGGGCAGGGATTAATGCTAGGGAGGCTTCCGGGTACAGTCTGCTTTGGGAGACAGCGGGCCTTTCTTCCTTCGTTCTTCTTTAGAGAGCTGTCGGCCATGGAGCCTAATGATAGTACCAGTACGGCTGTGGAGGAGCCTGACAGCTTGGAGGTGCTGGTGAAGACCCTGGACTCTCAAACTCGGACCTTTATTGTGGGGGCCCAGGTGAGACACCTTAGTAGTTCTGGAAGACACCTTTAGTTTTTTCTCTTTTAGGCGTCTTAGCCTGATTTTGTGGTCATCAGGTTTTCTTTTTTCTTTTTTCT
Source organism: Sapajus apella (assembly GCF_009761245.1). NCBI lineage: Eukaryota > Metazoa > Chordata > Mammalia > Primates > Cebidae > Sapajus > Sapajus apella. The sequence continues at coordinate 509,654 of NW_022437128.1, read as the reverse complement.
TTTTTTTTTTGAGTTGGAGTCTCTCTCTGTCGCCCAGGCAGGAATGCACTGGCGCGATGTCGGCTCACTGCAACCTCCGTCTCTCTGGTTCAAGTGATTCTCCTGCCTCAGCTTCCCAAGTAGCTGGGACTACAGGCACCTGCCATCAGCTAATTTTTGTATTTTTAGTAGAGACGGGTTTCACCGTATTGGTCAGGCTGATGTGGAACTCCTGACCTTGTGATTGGCCTGCCTCACTCTCCCAAAGTGCTGGGACTACAGGTGTGAGCCACTGCACCTGGCCTTTTTTTTTTTTTTTTGACATGGAGTCTTGCTCTGTCTTCCAGGCTGGAGTGTAGTGGCGTGATCTCAGCTCACTGCAACCTCCACATCCCAGGTTCAAGCACTTCTTTTACCTCCACCTCCCAAGTAGCTGGAATTACAGCAACCACACCTAGCTAATTTTTGTATTTTTAGTAGATGGGGTTTCACCATATTGGCCAGGCTGGTCTCAAACTCCTGACTGACCTCAGGTGATCTGCCCACCTAAGCCTCTCAAAGTGCTGGGATTATAGGCATGAGCCACCACACCCGATCTCAGATTTTCTTTTCTTTTTTTTTTTTTTTTTTAAAGATGGGGTTTCACCATGTTGGTCAGGCTGGTCCTGAACTCCCGACCTCAGGTGATCCGCCCGCCTTGGCCTCCAAAGTGCTTGGATTACAGGCGTGAGCCACTGTGCCCGGCCTCTCAGATTTTCTTTTCATTGATCCCTTTGTTCGTATTCCAGTAGAACGTTTTCTGATGTTTTGTGAGTGTTCTGTCCTCCACATGGATAGAACTTAATGCAGAGGAAAACACAGAGTGAGGGAGAATCTGTGTGTCATCATCATGGGTGGACCCCCACCCCAAAGGGACAGACATGGCACTGGCCTTTGAGAAGGGAAACAACACAGGGACCCTAAGCAAGTGTATCTTATTGATAGAAAATGGTCAGGTCTGTGCTGTGTTTTTAAAGGCTAGAAATCAGAACTCATAATGGAGATAGAGCCTTGATAGACTGTTGAGGGAAATTATTAATTTTTGTGGCATAGCTTGAGTCTTTTGAGCTTAAAGCCTTGGACACAGCTATCTATGTCTTTATTCCTGTAATAGAGACAAATTGCATGTGAGTTGGTCCATGGTTTTCTAAAACATGATATTAGCTGGATATAAGAAAGCCATATATAGAGTTGTGATTAGATGTATGTAAACACTTTACCAAGAGTAAGGCTGTAGTTAGGAAAAAGTTTGTTTTTATTGCTACTTTTTTTTTTTTTTAAGAAGGAGTTTTGCTCTTATTGCCCAGGCTGGAGGGCAGTGATGTGATCTCAGCTCACTGCATCCTCCGCCTCTTGGGTTCAAGCCATTCTCTTGCTTCAACCTCCCTAGCAGATGGGATTATAGACGCTTGCCACTACGCTTGGCTAATTTTTGTATTTTTAGTAGAGACAGGGTTTTATCATGTTGGCCAGGCTGGCGTCGAACTCCTGACTTCAGGTGACGAACCTGCCTTGGCCTCCCCAAGTGCCGGGATTACAGGTGTGATGCGCTGGGTCCTCTTTTGCTACTTTCTTAGTTTTTCTTCATTAACCTGATTCCAGATCCCATCTTCCTTGCCATTTTTTAATCTTGGAAATTACAGGAGAGTCTGGCAAGTAAACTCCTGGTATCATTTTGTGTTTGGAAAGGGGTCACTGATGTTTTAGACACATATTCCCATGGGAGCCAGGCAGAGAATGTAATGTCCAGATAGTTTTTTTTTTTTGTTTTTCGTCCATGTTATTTTTCATGGACCTATAACCTGAGCTTCATTAAATTCATTTATTTAATTTTTTGAGATGGAGTCCCACTCTTGCCCAGGCTGGAGTACAATGGCACAATCTCAGCAACCTCTGCCTCCCTGGTTAAAATGATTCTCTTGCCTCAGCCTCCTTAGTAGCTGGGATTACAGGTGCCCGTTACCACACCCAGCTAATTTTTTTAGTAGTGACAGGATTTCATCATGTTAGGCTGGTCTGGAACTCCTGACCTTAGGTGATATACTTGCCTCGGCTTCTGAAAGTGCTGGGAATACAGGCGTGAGCCACTGCGCCCAGCCAAATTTAGTCTATATTTTGATAGCTGTTACTTAAGTTTAGGGGTTTGCACAGTAATTACCTCACAGTCAAGACAAATAGGTAGTGATTCCGTGGCAGTTTTTACCCCTCACCTCCACAAGTCGGTTGTCCGTCTCTGTTCTTCCTCTTTCCTCTATTCTTTCCATTCCTGTGCATACCTTCTCTTCCTTGCAGATGAATGTGAAAGAGTTTAAGGAGCACATTGCTGCCTCTGTCAGCATCCCATCTGAAAAACAACGGCTCATTTACCAGGGACGAGTTCTGCAAGATGATAAGAAGCTCCAGGAATATAGTAAGGGGACTGGGGAGGCAGTTCAGAGGTTGAGGCTGCTATCTGGAGGGTTGAGTTGAGTCCACGGGTTGACCTGTTCATACTGTGTTTCAGTGTGTGTCTATTTTTCTGCAGATGTTGGGGGAAAGGTTATCCACCTGGTGGAACGGGCTCCTCCTCAGACTCAGCTCCCTTCTGGGGCATCTTCTGGGACAGGGCCTGCTTCAGCCACTCATGGTGGGGGACCCCCGCCTGGTACTCGGGGGCCTGGGGCCTCTGTTCATGACCGGAATGCCAACAGCTATGTCATGGTTGGAACCTTCAATCTTCCTGTAAGCTTGTGTTCCACAGGGGAGGGTCTTTGTGGGTAGCTTTGGTTGTGGTAGCAGCAGGGAATTAATAAGATAGACGCTTCCCTCTTTAGATTGGATTCAGGGGTCCCTGTGGTGTGCTGTTGGTCTCAGTGTTTAAGGAGAAAAGAGAGCAGGGCTCCAGGGAATGAATCGGAAGTGTGGAGGCTTTAGTGTTGGCTTCTCCCAGAACAACTTCCCTTACCCTTTCCCCAGAGTGACGGCTCTGCTGTGGATGTTCACATCAACATGGAACAGGCCCCAATTCAGGTATTGAGGGGGCCTTGGAGGGTCAGGGAAGGGGATCTGGGAGAAGGAGGCTGGGAGGTCGGGGTAGACCTGGTTGAGAGATGGCTGGGACCTGATTTAGTAGGTGGTAGAACTCATGGCTTCATCTGTAACCTACCCTGATCACTCTTCTCTCATTGCAGAGTGAGCCCCGGGTACGGCTGGTGATGGCTCAGCACATGATCAGGGATATACAGACCTTACTATCCCGGTTGGAGGTAAGTGGGCAAGGCTGGCTAGGGTCTCTCCCCACCTTCCCCCTTTTCTCTCAGCCTTGGGGTTGGGGCATGACTGGCCAGATTGACAGGGTTTGGCCTTCGTAATCTAGTCTTCTCTGCAGTATTCATTCTTTTGGGCAGAAAAAGTATCTTTGTGTGGTGCTCTCATTTCTGCCAGTCCTCTTGGTGCCTGGTATCGGGGAAGTTTGTTTCAGACTTGTCTCATGGGATCTCTTTTCAATTAAAGGATTCCACACTTGGCCAGGCGCAGTGGCTCATGCCTGTAATCCCAGCACTTTGGGAGGTCGAGCCGGGCGGATTACGAGGTCACGAGTTTGAGACCAGCCTGGCCAATATGGTGAAACCCCGTGTCTACTAAAAATACAGAAATTAGCTGGGTGTGGTGGCATGTGCTACATGCCTGTAGTCTCAGTTACTTGGGAGGCTGAGGCAGGAGAATCGCTTGAACGTGGGAGCAGAGGTTGCAGCAAGCCGAGATCATGGTACTTGAATCTGGGCGACAGAGTGAAACTCCATCTCAGTAAAAAAAAAAAAAAGGATTCCACACTCTTAACTTGTGGAGGCCAGGAAACCACAATCTCTACTTTTTATTAGAAATCTATTTACAAATATTACAGATGCTATGGCCAGGTGTGGTGGCTCCTGCCTGTAATCCCAGCACTTTGGGAGGCCATGGCAGGCGGATAACCTGCAGTCAGGAGTTCCAGACAAGTCTGGCCAACATCGTGAAACCCTGTCTCTACTAAAAGTACAAAAATTAGCTGGTTGTGGTTGTACCTGCTTTTAGTCCTGGCTACTTGGAAGGCTGAGGCAAGAGAATTGCTTGAATCTGGGAGGTGGAGGTTGCAGTGAGTTCAAATTGTGCCACTGTGCTCCAGCCTGGGTGACAGAGTGAGACTCTGTCTCCTCTGCAGCAGTCTCATCCTGCCTTTGGTATCCTGACTCTTCCCCACCTTCAGTGTCGAGGAGGGTCCCAACCGCAGCACAGCCAGCCACCCCCGCAGCCACCAACTGTGACCCCGGAGCCAGTGACCTTGAGCTCTCAAACGTCAGAACCGGCCGAAAGTGAAGCATCTCCTCGGGAGCCCATGGAGGCAGAAGAAGTGGAGGAGCGTGCCCCAGCCCAAAACCCAGAGCTCACCCCTTCTGGCCCAGCCCCAGCGGGCCCAACACCTGCCCCAGAGACAAATGCACCCAAGTGAGAGATGGAGGGAATCTTTAGGGGGTGGGGAGTCCTAAGTGAAGTGTGGGGAGAAGAAAATGAACCATTGTAAAGGAAGGAAAGGATTGTTTGGAGGTCTTAATTGGAGGGTTAGCATTGAGGGGCAAGGAGGGGATATCTCAGTATGGGTAAATGACACTAGGACAGGCAGCTGAGAAGAACTGCTCTCCCTGTGGCAAGGAAATCCAAATGATATCTCCTGAGCCTGATCAGAATTCTCTTCTCTGAGTTCACATAGGCCTATTCTCTATTTTAGAGTTAGTTTCTCACCATTGTAGGTGTAGGATTGTGGTGGGGAGGGTGGGAGCAGTTCATTTTCTTCTCCCCATCCTCTAATGGATGGAAGTAAAGAACAGAAACTTTGCTGGTCCAGAGAAGGATTGGGCTAGCGCTCTGGGAGGCAAGGGAGAGAGAGAGGGCACACGTGGTACCTGTTGACTGTGAGGTTGGGAATCTGAGGAAAGCTTTGGCTCACTGCCCCTTGGGTTTGTCCACAGCCATCCTTCCCCTGCGGAGTATGTCGAGGTGCTCCAGGAGCTGCAGCGGCTGGAGAGCCGCCTCCAGCCCTTCTTGCAGCGCTACTATGAGGTTCTAGGTGCTGCCGCCACCACAGACTACAATAACAATGTGAGCCCTTTGATGGCCCTGCCCCTTCTCAGCCCCAGTACTCCCAAAACAGAACAGCTGAAGTACAGATAACCCTTTCCCTCCCTCCAAAAACATTGCCTCAGGGCCAGGCATAGTGGCTCATGCCTGTAATCCCAGCATTTTGGGAGGCCAAGGTGGGTGGATCACCTGAGGTTGGGAGTTTGAGACCAGCCTGGTCAACGTGGCGAAACCTCATCTCTAGCAAAAATACAAAAATTAGCCAGGTATGGTGGTGTACATCTGTAATCCCATCTACTTGGGAGGCTGAGGCAGGAGAATCGCCTGAACCCAGGAGGAGGAGGTTGTAGTAAGCTGAGACTGCGCCACTCCACTCCAGCCTGGGTGAAGGAGGATGATTCTCGTCAAAAAAAAAAAAAGGATGGCCGGGTGCGGTGGCGCACACCTGTAATCCCAGCACTTTGGGAGGCCGAGGCAGGTGGATCACGAGGTCAGGAGTTCAAGACCAGACTGGCCAACATGGCGAAACCTCCTCACTAAAATGAAAAAAAAAAAAAAAAAAAAAAGTTTTTTTGTGTGTGTTTTTTTTTCGTTTTGTTTGTGTGTATATATATATATATATATATATATATATATAAATACATTGCAACAAAACGGTTTCCCTCTGAACCTGTAAGTGATTTTTTCCATCCTTACAGTGAGGGTGATAATCTTTGCTGTAACCACTGTCCTGTGTCTCTTAATGAATTTAGAAAGTTTAAAGTAAAAGAGATCAGTAGATAATGACTTACTGATTCATTGTAGTGTTTTTTTTAATAGATTTGTATCTTTGCCATTTATTTTTTAAAATCTTATTCAAAATATTAAATAATACAATTTCAGATATGAAAAGAATTACTGCAATAAAACAGTTCAGGGGCATTGTAGCGTTTTCATAGGATGTTTATTATGTGAGTAAGACAGAATTTGTTTGCAAAGATTTGGTTTACATATAAACTTTCAAGGATATAACTTAAAAGTTTTAGAGGACATGGTATTCTCAGAAGGAATTATTGCTTTTATTAGTGAAATGGACTCCAGCTTGATATTTTCTGCTTTTCTGTGTTTGGCTGGGGTGTGCAGCACGAGGGTCGGGAGGAGGATCAGCGACTGATCAACTTGGTTGGGGAGAGCCTGCGATTGCTGGGCAACACCTTTGTGGCACTGTCTGACCTTCGCTGCAATCTGGCCTGTGCGCCCCCACGACACCTGCATGTGGTCCGCCCTATGTCTCACTATACCACCCCCATGGTGCTCCAGCAGGCAGCCATTCCCATACAGGTGGGTTAGGGGGAGTCTGGCCTGAGGGAAAGTGAGGGGTGTCGGTAGAGTGACCTACAGTAGCTACTGGGCCTGAAGGAGGTTAGGAAAGGAGGAGACTTTGGAAACATGGTGATGAAGGCTGGAGATACTTCAGAGGTATATAACAAGGTGATACACCTCTTGGTTCGGGTCATGTATTTTTCTCACTTTTGCCTGTCTGTCTGTCTTTTGCAGATCAACGTGGGAACCACTGTGACCATGACAGGAAATGGGACTCGGCCCCCCCCAACTCCCAATGCGGAGGCACCTCCCCCTGGTCCTGGGCAGGCCTCGTCTGTGGCTCCGTCTTCTACCAATGTGGAGTCCTCAACTGAGGGGGCTCCCCCGCCAGGGCCGGCTCCCCCGCCAGCCACCAGCCACCCAAGGGTCATCCGGATTTCCCACCAGAGTGTGGAACCCGTGGTCATGATGCACATGAACATTCAAGGTGAGTTAGGATCAGTTGCTGGCAGTGAAGAGCAGCAGGATCAGTATGATGAGGGAGGTTGATGCAAAGGCTTGAGGGAACAAGGTGGGGAGGGGAGAACTCCATGCTGGTGGTAGCCTGGGTACCAAAGCAGAAGCTTTTGTAGGCAGATGTGGATGGTGGGTAAGAAGGGTTGCTTTGTCTTTGGAGATGTGTTTGTGTGGTGAAGGGAGCACCTTCTCCCTGTTAAGATGGAGGGAAAGGCAGGCTTTCTGATTGGGGGATTATGGGCCTGAAGGATGGCCGATATCAGGAGGATATATTTAGGCCTTGGCCCTACTTACCTCAGGGCCACTCTCTCTGTCTCCCTGCCCAGATTCTGGCACGCAGCCTGGTGGTGTTCCGAGTGCTCCCACTGGCCCCCTGGGACCCCCTGGTCATGGCCAAACCCTGGGTAAGAGTGAGGGCATCAGAGCAGGCTGAGCTCTGGGTAGAGATGGGGAAGGGCTGAGTGGATGGGTTGAAGGGGTCCAGGTTCAAGGTTACATCAGACCCGCCCCCCAGGCTCCACCCTCATCCAGCTGCCCTCCCTGCCCCCTGAGTTCATGCACGCCGTCGCCCACCAGATCACTCATCAGGCCATGGTGGCAGCTGTTGCCTCCGCGGCCGCAGGTAATGACCTGGAAGGGGAGGCCTGGGAGGTGGGGCACAGTCCATGGTGGTGGCTGGCTGGCAAGGGCCTGGCCGTCAGCCCTTTTTGGTCTCTTTCTTCTGCCACCCACAGGACAGCAGGTGCCAGGCTTTCCAACAGCTCCAACCCGGGTAGTGATTGCCCGGCCCACCCCTCCACAGGCTCGGCCTTCCCATCCTGGGGGGCCCCCAGTCTCTGGGACTCTGGTGAGCAAGGGTGGGGGAGTTCTAATGCAGAAGAGTCTGGGGAGAGACTCCTGTGGTGGTGCATGGAAGGGCAGGACTGAAATCCTCCCCTGCTCTCTCTCTAGCAGGGCGCCGGGCTGGGTACCAATGCCTCGTTGGCCCAGATGGTGAGCGGCCTTGTGGGGCAGCTTCTTATGCAGCCTGTCCTTGTGGGTAAGTTTTCATCCTTCCCCACTCAGACTTTAAACTCCTTTCCCAGTCTGCTCACGGGCAATTTTCAGTTCTTAACGTATTTTCTTGATTCTTGCTTTCCTGGCATGGGGCTGCTGTAGTGTCTTGTTCGTCTTCAAGTTTCAGCCTGCTTCTTTTTTTTTTAGGAGACAGGGTCTTGCTCTGTCACCCAGACTGGAGTGCAGTGGTGCAGTCCAGTGAGTGAGTTATAGTGCACTGTAACCTTGAACTCCTGGGCTCAAACAGTTTTCCCACCTCACCCTCTCGAGTAGCTAGCCTAGTAATTTTCTTTTTTTTTTTTGGTAGAGATGGGGTCTCGCTATGTGGCCTAGGCTGGTCTTGAACTCCTGGGCTCAAGCAGTCCTCCTGCCTTGGCTTCCCAAAGTTATTGGACAATGGGTGAGACCCACCCTGCTCAGCCCAGCTTTCTTTTGGTTTCTTACAGCTCAGGGGACTTCAGGAATGGCTCCACCACCAGCCCCTGCCACTGCTTCTGCCAGTGCTGGCACCACCAACACAGCTACCACAGCTGGCCCTGCCCCTGGAGGGCCTGCCCAGCCACCACCCACTCAACCTTCCACTGCTGATCTTCAGTTCTCTCAGCTTCTGGGGAATCTGCTTGGGCCCGCAGGGCCAGGGGCTGGAGGGCCTGGTGTGGCTTCTCCCACCATCACTGTGGCGATGCCTGGTGTCCCTGCCTTTCTCCAAGGCATGACTGACTTCTTGCAGGTGAGTGGCTGGCATGCTATTCACCTCATTCTTCCTATTCCCTGGCCCACCCAGGCAGTGGTACCTTGTTGCCATTATATAACCACTAAGATCCCCTAGTGACATGTTAGGGGAAGGGGCCCTGGGAATTCATTGACTGTGAACCCTTCATTTTGGAGATGAAGAAAATGACACTTAGAAAAAAAAGTGTAGTAATTAGTATCACTGCTTTCTGACAACCTGTTCAGAGGGGGAGGTGTAGGTAGTTGTGCTGCCTGACTCTGTTAGATACTTACCATACTTCTGCTTGGAGCAGTGAAGATCAGAATGTAACTCCCATCTTCCCAGAACCATTGGTTTGTGCCCTCTTGATGTCATATTATTTCCTTGTCTGCATTCTCACCTCACCTTCTGTTCTTTGTTCCTTCTCTGTTTGCCAGGCAACACAGACAGCCCCTCCACCCCCGCCACCTCCTCCACCCCCACCACCTGCCCCAGAGCAGCAGACCATGCCCCCACCAGGCTCCCCTTCTGGTGGTGCAGGGAGTCCTGGAGGCCTGGGTCTGGAGAGCCTGTCACCAGAGTTTTTTACCTCAGTGGTGCAGGGTGTGCTGAGCTCCCTACTGGGCTCCTTGGGGGCTCGGGCTGGCAGCAGTGAAAGTATTGCTGCCTTCATACAACGCCTCAGTGGATCCAGCAATATCTTTGAGCCTGGAGCTGATGGAGCCCTTGGTGAGCAAAAGGGGATGCTTTGGTCTGCTCCAGGAAGGGGCACCCAGAGGAAGGTAGATGGCCTTGGTTTAGGGGTGTTGCCAAGGTGGGATGAGATTGATGATCTGGTTGTGAGTGGGCAGGCTAGGTGGTAAAGGCCATTGCTGACATCTGCCCCTGTCCCCCAGGATTCTTTGGGGCCCTGCTGTCTCTTCTGTGTCAGAACTTCTCTATGGTGGACGTAGTGATGCTCCTCCATGGGCATTTCCAGCCACTACAACGGCTCCAGCCCCAGCTGCGATCCTTCTTCCACCAGCACTACCTGGGTGGTCAGGAGCCCACACCCAGTAACATCCGGGTAAATGAAGGCCAGGGGCCCCAGAGCTCTCCTCCTTTGCACATTCAATTCCTTATTTCTGACTGCTTCTCTGCCAGGTAAAGCTCCATTTGCCCCCACACAAGCTGTGGACTTGTTGGGGTCAAGGTGGAAGTCTTGGGAGGACTGAGGCTTTGAACTAAACCTGTTCTGTTTCCCCACAGATGGCAACCCACACATTGATCACGGGGCTAGAAGAATATGTGCGGGAGAGTTTTGTGAGTAACCCGTCTCTATTCCCCTCCTCTCCTGGGTCTGGTCAAGGCAGCTGCCTCCTCCGCTCCCAGTCTTGCGATTCCTGATTTTGGGATCTTTGTGTGTCTTGTCTCTCAGTCTTTGGTGCAGGTGCAGCCAGGTGTGGACATCATCCGGACAAACTTGGAATTTCTCCAAGAGCAGTTTAATAGCATTGCTGCTCATGTGCTGCACTGCACAGGTCAGAGGCTGGCCAGGCGGGGGCAGGTGGGGCCTGTTGGATGTGCAGGGCTGCCATGTGCCAGCATTCCCTCCTTATATTTTGCCCACAGATAGTGGATTTGGGGCCCGGTTGCTGGAGTTGTGTAACCAAGGTCTGTTTGAATGCCTGGCCTTGAACCTGCACTGCTTGGGGGGCCAACAGATGGAGCTTGCTGCTGTTATCAATGGCCGAATTGTAAGCACCACCCACCCCTAGGACCTTAGCCTTTTGTTTCCTAAGGTTTCCATTCTCTGCAGTTGTCATTTTTCTTTTCTAAACTGACATTCTGTATCCTGGATCTGATACATTCCAAAAGGTGGTTGAGGGTTCTGTGTTCTAAATCTGCTTTCTGCCCCTCAGCGTCGTATGTCTCGTGGGGTGAATCCCTCTTTGGTGAGCTGGCTGACCACTATGATGGGACTGAGGCTTCAGGTGGTACTGGAGCACATGCCTGTAGGCCCTGATGCCATTCTCAGATATGTTCGCAGAGTTGGTGATCCCCCCCAGGTAAGGGACCTGATGGGCTATGGAGTTGGGGGACTTGAGAGAACTGGAGAGATCTGAGAGGAAGTATGTTGTTCTCCTTTAATTTCCCAGCCACTTCCTGAGGAGCCAATGGAAGTTCAGGGAGCAGAAAGAGCTTCCCCTGAGCCTCAGGTACTAGGGAGAGGTAGTGGTTGAGGGGCCAGATGATGTGGAGTGGAGGCCTCGGGGAGAAAGGTTTGGAGGCTAAGAATTCTGAAGCCTGGCTCTTCCCGCCACCTGCCTTCCAGCGGGAGAATGCTTCCCCAGCCCCTGGAACAACAGCGGAAGAGGCCATGTCCCGAGGTCCACCTCCTGCTCCTGAGGGGGGCTCCCGAGATGAGCAGGATGGAGCTTCAGCTGAGACAGAACCTTGGGCAGCTGCAGTTCCTCCAGTAAGTGTCAGGAAGTGATCCAGTGGGTCACGGCAGCTGAAAGTCATGGGCATTACTACTTTCTAATCTTTTCCTCCCCAGGAATGGGTCCCTATTATTCAGCAGGATATTCAGAGCCAGCGGAAGGTGAAACCACAGCCCCCTCTGAGTGATGCCTACCTCAGTGGTATGCCTGCCAAGAGACGCAAGGTTGGTTTTCCTCTTCCCTAAGCCTCTCTTTATCCAGGTTTACCTGTCATGCCTGGAATCAGACTGTTTAGAGCTGGTAGGAGCTGCTTCTTACTCAGTTTCCCCTCATTTAATGAGGCAACTTTTCTGGGATTCAGACTTGCTCCTGGTTGTTGGATAACCATACAGGACTTTACCTTAGTGTTTGCTAGCCATCCTGTTAGTTCCTCAGCTGCCTAATCCTCATGTGCCTAGATCCCATTTTCCTTTAAGGTGGGTTTCCTCTTGTGGATTACCTAAACTCTGAATCCCACATGGCTTGACCCCTTCTGCCTCTCGTTTTGAAGAGCACATTCACTTCGGTTTTGGCCAGAGCCAGAGAATTAGGAAGGCATTTCAGCTGTAAAGACCACATCCTGGACTATATTTCCCCTCTCTCCACTAGCATGGAGACTCAGTGGTTGACTCATGGAAAGCGTGAGCCGGATGGTGGCACTGGATCTGACGTTGATCCTCTTTTCCCTCCCAACCCCTATCCCCCAGACGATGCAGGGTGAGGGCCCCCAGCTGCTTCTCTCAGAGGCTGTGAGCCGGGCAGCTAAGGCAGCCGGAGCTCGGCCCCTGACGAGCCCCGAGAGCCTGAGCCGGGACCTGGAGGCACCAGAGGTTCAGGAGAGCTACAGGCAGCAGGTGCCCCCACCTTGAAGCAGAATAGGGATGGTCTAGCGGGAGGGGTTGGGCTAGGGTCCCTCTCCCCTGGATCCCTTCAGTGATGAACTGGTCAGCCTGGGGCTACCACTTGTTTTTGTCTTTGGCATCTATCTGGGAAGGCTTGGCAATGCCACCCCGGGCTATTTGACAGTGTGCTTGGTGGGGGAAATGTTAGCTTCTGAGGGATGGCCTTGTGTGCTTGCTGGGATCATAGGGACTTGGCCAGTGCTTCTCCAACCTGCCCGCTTTTTCTCTCTAGCTCCGGTCTGATATACAAAAACGACTGCAGGAAGACCCCAACTACAGTCCCCAGCGCTTCCCCAATGCCCACCGGGCCTTTGCTGATGATCCTTAGCTCTTTGCTCTATGGCCCTTTCTCACCAGGAGACCGTTTCCCCCCTCTTCCTTCACAGTATTTAAGAAATAAAAGTCGGATTTTTCTGGCTGCTTTCTCTCTACATCGTCTGCTGATTAAGAGTGTAAGTCCCTTAATCTTGTGTGAACTTGTTTTTCAAATTAATACTCCTTTGGAGTAGTAGAAAGCTTGTAGTATCTCCCCATGAGCCTAACAGACACTATGTTCTGCGCACCTAGCATTTGATATTAAGATTTTTGTGCAAAAGCACTTTATATGTAAACAAAAAACCTGTACTTTTAGGTTTTTTGGGAGCATATTCTAGGTGCACACTAGGATAGAGCTCTCAAATTATCCAGCAAAAAGTTTCTGAGCAGCTGCAGACCTAAATATAGTCTTAGCATAACTAGCATGCAGTGTTACCATGTGAAATCTCACTTAGTTTAACAATGCTGGAACTGGTCTATACAATTCAAAGAGCCTCTTATTAATGTGCTCCAACACTGAGGCCTTAAGAGACTTCCCCTTAGTTCATCATAAAGGACCAAAGTTCCATCATTGCAAATTCTTTGCTAGTCCCTTTGAGATATAGCTGATGTCCCTTCTGCCCCCTTTCTCTACCTTGGCTAGTTTAGTGCTGATCAACGGAGCATGGCATAAGCTTAGCAGCTTCCACCTAGACTTGGAACATGAGCTCACGGACACCTAACAGGCCTGTTAGAGAGTCCATATGAAGACGCTGGTTCATAATCCCCATATGTCCCTCTAAGGCCCCAGATAATGCAAAGGAAACCATATTGGGCTCAGCCCAGGTGTCAGGTGCAGACTGAACCAGCTGAGACCACTCACTGGCACAAAGCAGCAGATTTACCCAGCTGAGCTCAGCCAAATTCCTGATCCACAAAAATTTGAAGATCCAATACAATGATCATGTTCTTCGTTACAACAGCTTACTGAAGTAAGTAACAAACAGTTCCCTGACTCAAACTACCAATCACTCAGCACCATGCTTTAAGATAATGCAAACAAGTAACCCATACCGAAATCATTGTAGAAATTTTTTTAAATCCTTTTATTATTCTTTTTTAACAAACAGCCCCAGGGATGGGGGAACCAGGGGAAGGGGGAGGAGGGGAAGTGAGGCTCCAGCCCCAAAACCCCTCCCCACCCACCCCTTTCCCCCTTATATATTTATAATCTATATACAAGCCCCGGGGGTGGGGGGCAAGAGGAACTCCCTCAGCGGGGTGGGGGCAACCCAGGCTCCTTGTCCCCTCGGGACCCAGGCTCCTCTGCCCGTCGGGAAGCCCCTTCTCGAGAAGGTGGCCCTGTCCGCTCCCAAGGCTTAGGTATCCAGCGCAGGGCATCTGGTGGGGAGGCCTAGTGCACAGGCATGTATGAAAGAATGAGTCATAGTGGGAGAATGGGATGGAAGGACAGAAAATCAGGCGAATTTAGACTTGGGGCTACAGGGGTTTCTCCTTCACCTGCTGGTAAAGGTCGATGCGCTGGGTGCGGAAGACTCCACTATAGGTGGAAGGTGTGGCCTTGAGACGGGAATTGAGGCCAGAGAAGGACCTGAGGGGAGAAGGGCTTTTAAGGCAAGCCCGGGATCCAGACCCTGGTCCCAAAGTAAGGAAGTACTTGGAGAGTCCACATCCCTATTCCCTTTCACCTTCCAGTTGGGGGAGTACGTGATGACCCAGGTCCCCCAAGGTTGCTGCTCAGTTTTTGATAATCCTGGAACGGCTTTAGTTCCAATGGATGCAGCTGAGGGGGAAAAAAAACCATGAGCGGCCTGCCTTGAAATACAGACTCCCTACCCCTAAGTTTTGGCGCTCCCTAGCCCCTCAGTTCCTGTACCTTACCTCTGCTCGCCCCAAGCTAGCAGGGAAGGGCCTGGCAGGTGAAGGCAGCACCCGAGGAGCAGGGGCAGGTGGGGGCCGCACAGCCAGGCTGGGGGGCTGCAGAGCAGGGCCCACAGGTAACAGAGAAAGGGGAGGCGGGGCAGGAGGTGGTGCTGGCGGCAGAGAGCCGAAATTCACCACAGGCAGCTGTGAGTCTACCATGGGTAGAAGCATCTGTAACAAGAAATTTGGGTGTGCATGTTGGGGGCAGGGAAGAATGTCAGAAAACCAGGGAAAATCACAGCCAGCAACTGGACAGAGAAACGAAGGGGAAGTGGGAAGATGCAACATACCTGTTGGGCAGGAGCCCCTGAAGGGAGAAAGCCACTTTGGCCACCAGGCTGCAGAGGAGAATAAAAATCGGAAGGAGATGGCAGATCCTGGCGTACCTGTTGGGAAATGGGGAGGAATACATCAACCCCCACGAAATCATTCTCCCCACCCTATCTCCCAATATCTAACACCTGGCCCCCCCTTACCTGAAGCAACGATGTGTCGGGCAAAGGACTGGGGCAGAAAGCTGTAGAGTAGAGGAAGGAAGGTGGAGGGTAGAGAACTCCTCCAGCCGGCAACTTCCCTAGCTCTGCAGCTTGTAGTGTGGAGAAATCTAGAAACTGGCCCTTGAGAGCTACCCCAGAGAGTAGTGCTGAGGGAGGGGCTGGGCCAGGGGGTAGGTATAGGGGCTGTGATCTGAAAAGAAATTGTAGGGAGAAGAAATTGTCAGTGTGAGCAATGCCTTAAGTCCACTAGCTTCTGGTGCCCTAGAACTGTCTGCCCCTTCCCTCTCCCCTGAAACACATCTCCATGTCCTCCTTTCTGTGATCCACAGGCATCAAGTCTTACCTGTAAGGATGCAGTGAGGGTGTCCCAGGGCGGAAGCCTCCACTGTTTGGATGTAATTGAGAGTCCATGGCTCCCCCAGAGACCTGCAGGAGAGGAGCAGGGTTCAAACAGCTTTAGTATCTGTGATCAAGAAAAGATCAACACCCCACCCATAGCAACAAAAAGTAGGGAGAAAAATGAAATGACATAAAACAAGTTGTATTTCACAACTCTACAACATAGAAAGGCTTGATTATAAATACACAACAGGCAGAAAAAAATAGTTACTGAAGGTGTCTTACAACAGGAAGTGGGGCCCACCTGAGAACTGGAAGGTCCAGGGCTGCCATAGAAGACCTCAGGATACAGGCGCTGGCCTGAGGAGCTGGGCTCTGTGCCACAGTGCCCAGAACCCAGGTTCTTGGATTGTGGCTCAGGAGAGGCAGCAGCACTGGGAAGCAGCTCCCAGTCTCGGGATATAGGAATGGCCTGGGAAGCAGAGGCCTTGTGGAGAGGGATGTCTGACATCCTGGATGCCCTGGTCACACCCAGCAATCTTCTCCTGAAATCTAGAGCCTTTCCACCAAACTCTTACTCCCACTTACCTCAGTGACTGATACTGTTAGCTCCTTCTCTGCTTTTAAGGTGTCTCCTACAAGGCGTAAGTCCGAGTCCTGTGATCACAAGGCAGGAAACATTGTCCCATGACTTGGACATGTGTCCTCTACACCCCACCTTTAGTCCTTCCCTTCTCTCCACCCAGCTCAGGATACCTAGATCCAGCCCACACAGACCTTGTCACTAGTGCCAAACTGGACAGGGGGACCAGGTCGATGGGATGGCCGAATGGGGCCAGGCTCTGGTCCTCGGTCTGTACGCTGTGATCTTTCCGTGCCAATGGGGCCAGGGGGCAGCGGCTGCTCCCGGGGCAGCTCCTGGATTGGGCACACAGTAAAGTGGGTTGGGGGAGGGAAAGGGAAATCCAAATTGGAATGCCCAGAACACAGAGGCAGAGGGAAAGAGCAGAGAAAGGTAAGGCTAAAGTCGGATTCCTGGGAACATTCCCCTTACCCTTTTTTGGTCTTTTACCTTTCTGTCCCCATCGTTGGGGGCAGGTGGCGGTCTCCTAGGAGGTTCAGAGCCAGGTGGACCCTCACAAGGAACAGCATTCAGGGGTGAGGGGCCTCCAGGCCTCTTGGGGGGTCCTTCTGCTGCCCCCTTGAGTCCTCCATCAGGGGAACTTCGCTGGCTGCAGGGACCTGATGACACCTGAGAATCCCCACTCAGGTCCACCCCACTGTCAGACTGACTCATCTGAGAGGAGTGGAGAAGGAGCTAGTTAAGTCAGGGTAGAAAGCACCCCATACCTGACTGATGCACACATTTAGACAGATAAACTGCAGAAAGGGGACCACCAAGTGAGAGAACAGCTTCCAGACTCAACCCAGAGTAGGTGGGGGAGTATGGCCAAGGCTCAAAAGAGTCCCAGCTCAGACATACCCTCCCACCCTCACTCACCTCCGTGCCAGCCACATCCTCAAAAGGACTCAGGGGCTCCATCCAAGGCTCCATGGAGCTGGGCCGGTAACTCTTTCGGCTAGTGGCTGGAGAAGGGAGCACCAACCACAAGAAGTGAGAGGAGATGATAGTTCAGAAGCCCATCTCATTCTTTTTTTTTTTTTTTTTTTTTGAGTCGGAGTTTCGCTCTTGTTACCCAGGCTGGAGTGCAATGGCGCGATCTCGGCTCACCACAACCTCCGCCTCCTGGGTTCAGGCAATTCTCCTGCCTCAGCCTCCTGAGTAGCGGGGATTACAGGCACGCGCCACCATGCCCAGCTAATTTTTTGTAGTTTTAGTAGAGACGGGGTTTCACCGCGTTGACCAGGATGGTCTCGATCTCTTGACCTCGTGATCCACCCGCCTCGGCCTCCCAAAGTGCTGGGATTACAGGCTTGAGCCACCGCGCCCGGCGCCCATCTCATTCTTAACCTTTCTACCACAGTCCTTTCGCTCAGCTTTACTCACCAGTATGTAAACGGTTCCAGATGTGAGGGGTCAGGGCCTCCGTGCCTGTATCTCTGGATTCTGCCTGAGGGCCTGAGCCCTCAGGCTTAGGGCCCAAGAATCCAGAGCTATGAGGAGGTGGCAAAGATTCCTACAGATAAGAGGAGCCAGAGAGAGGCAAAACATGAATTGGGTGGGAAATGGGAATTATAGGAAGCCTGGACAGAGTGGGGTGACACACAGTGGGGTGTAGGGGCAACAAGGGAGACACATGGGAGACTAATACTGATAATTCTGGGGTAAAAAGTGAGAGAAATAGGAAAGAGAATGGAGAAAACATAAGAATTTTCACGAGTAAGGGTGCAGCAAGGCACAATCTGAAACCCATTCCTTACCTCCTGTAGCAGCTCTGGTTTTCTGGGAGGCCGCTCCCGACGTTTAGGGGGAAAGGGACTAACCCCGGTGGGATCCCGGGGAGTCCCACCTACCCCTCTCACCATTGGCCCTGGCTCCTCAAAGTGGGTCTCTGGGAAAGAGAAAAACTGTCACCATCTGCCTCGCTCTACCACTGACCCTAGGCTTTTCCTCCCTACTCCACCTCCCAATTCTTCTACTCTTGCTCCCTGCAGAAACCCACCCAGCAGCAGGGCCCCTAGGCCAGATTCTCCACCCCCTCCCTCTAGCACTTGACCTTCTATGGAGATGGAGATATTCCCACCCATAACCCCGCCAGCTTACCAGAACCGAGGCCGCTGTTGGCTCTCTGGGGCTCATAACGGGTTGGGGGCCTAGGAGAGGGGCCCTGAGGGGCTTGGGGAGGCCCAGGCTTGTGCCTTGGGTGCCCCCCTGGTGCAGTTACACTCCCTTGGCGGCTACTAAGCTGGGCCAGAGCCTGTTGGATGCCAGCAGGGTTGCTATGGATAACTTGGTCCAGGCGGAAGACAGCAGAACTGCTGGGAGGTGGGGGAGGCAGGGGAAGCCCCGGGGGACGCTCCTCTGGAGGACGACTGGAGAAAACAGAGCATTAGCTCCAGTATCTACTAAATTGCTACTTTTCCCCACAAGCTGTTTCCCAACTTCCGTTTACAACCTGTTCTCTTTCCTATTAAAATGCAGGTGTTTCTGAGTCCTAAGAGTTGCTATGTGTACAGGCTTACAGAATGGAAAGCAAAGAACAGGGAATAAATATATGAATGGGTATTCCTGACTCCATCACCCTGCCAACTGCTTTCCAGTTGCCTTAGCTAGACTGACGTCCTACTGACATTCTGAGTCCAAGGCCCCTCAGGCCACAATCTCCACTGCACCCAAACTTATCTTTCTCTCGTTTTACTCCCCTCCTCCAATTTTTAAATCATCATAAATTTGTTTGTCCCTACCCACCTTCGGTTCTTGGGAGAGGGCCAGCTCCTCTTGTCGCCTCGTCCTGGCCCAGTCCTTCCTCCAGGACCACCACCACCTCCTCCACTGCTGCTGCTGCTGCTGCTGCCGCCAGCCTTGCCCCCTGGGCCAGGGCGCCGGTTCTGCCGTTCCATCCCTGGCCGCTGACTCGAGAAGCTCCGTTTACTCAAATCCTTGGCTCTCTGGCTCAGATCTCCACGGGACATGGCTGAAATGCCTGGTATGGCTCCAGCTCCACCTCCCCCAGGAGTTCCCACAGCTTTGGGTGTTAGCAGTGCTGGTGGGGGTGCCTCTTTGTCCCCCCGACGCTCACTGGCAAAGTCGCTGCTCTCTGATGCAGTCTCCCATTCCTCATTGGCTTGGTCCGAGTTCTGGTTTGACAGATCAGGAGACTTGGCAGCTGCCCGGCGAGGTGGTGGGGCCACTGTAACTGCTGCGAGAGCCTCCTCAGGTCCAGGTGTGGAGACTGGAAGGGTTACAGAGGGCTTGCCCTCAGTCCCCCTGGCAGCATTCTCCCGCTCCTGTTTCAGCCTCCGGAAACGAGGTGGTTTGTCCTGCTGCTGAGCCCTCCCATGTCGCCTCCTTCGGGGTCGCTCCCCGTCTTCCACACCTATGCCCATGTTGCTGCCTCCACTGCCGCTCCCGCGCACCATGGGGGACAGAGGCCCTGGGATCAACTTCTCTTTCAAAGGCTCCTTGTTTGGTGGTAAAGGACCTGTGGGAGGTTTCTTGGGAGCCAGTGACTTCGCTGGAGGGCTCCAGCCTGGACAAACTGAAGGAGGGGGCCTCCCTCCCCCACGGCCCCGGCGAGACGGCACCCCTCTGGGAGTGAAGACCCGTCCACCCCGGGCAGTGGAGAAACGGGCTGGGGCTGGTGAAGGTGGGGCTCCTGGTGGTGGGGGAGCAAGAGGGCCCTGGGTGAGTGTTCCCTCCTTGGGTGGGGGGGCCTCCTTGTCTGAGGGAGCCAGATCACTCTCATGGGTCTCGCTGCCTGTTTCTGAGCCCCGCTGCCGGCGCCGCTTGGGAATTTCTTCATATTCCGAACCTTCACTCCGTGTCTCGCTGGCAGTGCGGCCTCGGGGAGCGGGAGGGTGGTTTGGTCCCCCTGTCCCACCTCCACGCCCATCGTCTCCTCGGAACTCTCGGTAACTGCGGAACTCTCGGCTTCGGGCTCCCCGCCCTCGTCCCCCGTAGGTCCCCCGAAAACCCCTCCCTCTGGCAAAATACTCGCCTCGGCCCCGACCCCGGCAAGAGGTAGGACCCACTCTTTCATAGGAATAGTCCCTCCGAAGCCTTGGGGCAGGGGAAAGATTCCCACTGGGTGGGGTATCTTTGGGGCCCCCTAGCTTTCCCTTGGCTATTTTGAGTGGGTCTGGCTTTGGGGCTTTGGGGGTTTCATCCCCCTGTTCAAGGGGCTTGGGAGGCAGCTCTTCAACTTTTGTAGGTGGTGCGGGTTTCTTTATGGGCCCAGCCCGGCGGGGTGGGGCCCCTGACTCCTCTGGAGGGATTCCACGACGACTGCTGCCTGGCCGAGGGCCCCAGCGGGTCTCCGTGCGACTCTCTCTGCGTGGTGGTGGGAGGCCCTGGCCTCCACTTCCGACTCCACGGGCAGGCTTTCGGCCTGCTTCTGGCCCTGTCAGCTGTGCAGTCTCCTCCTTAGGGGACTCCTTCTTGGGTGGTGGAGTTTGTATCTTGGCCACTTCATCACTGCCTGGGGGCCAGGGGAGTGGACGGGGCCCAGTGGGAGCTGGTTCTTCCAGAGAAAAGCGAGAGATTGGGGGTCCAGGAGCTCCATTCTCAGGAAAGCCTGGATAACTGGCCAGATAGGGTGGTGGGGGAGGTACTGGAGGAGTCTCACTCCTGAAGAGGGAGACAGAAAGAATGGAAATAAGTATCTCATGAAAACCAGAACTAAGTGGAAAAACAACACTTTATTATGATCTAAACTCTCTTTTACTGTTTTTCTTTTCTTTTTTTTTTTTTTTCCAGACATTGCATCTAGTTGCCCAGGCTGGTCTCAAACTCCTGGGCTCAAGCCATCATCTCACCTTAGCCTCCCAAAATGCTGGGATTACAGGTGGGAGCTACTGCATCCAGCCTCTCCTTTCCTGTTCATTCCTATCCCTACCACTAACCCAAAGTACCTTTCTCCTAGGCCTAGATACTATGAACTCAACCATTTCTTATGACCAAGACTCACCTCATCCCCTTGTCATCCTCATCCGCGGCCTGGCGCAATGGCGAGGTAAGTGGGCGGGGGTCGGTGGGTGTGGTGGTGAAGACATCTCCTACCCAGGCCAACTTTGGATCCACTGGTGGAGTGCCCCGTTCCCGTAACATGGGGGGTGCATGACGGTCAAATGGCTCTGAGCTTGAGCCCCCGCTGTCTGAGCGCTCTCGGGGAACTAGGCCTGAAGAAACAAAAGAACAAATACTTTTTTTTTTTTTTTTGAGACACAGTTTCACTCATGTTACCCAGGCTGGAGTGCAATGGTGTGATCTTGGCTCACCGCAACCTCCGCCTCCTGGGTTCAGGCAATTCTCCTGCCTCAGCCTCCTGAGTAGCTGGGATTACAGGCACGCACCACCATGCCCAGCTAATTTTTTGTATTTTTAGTAGAGACGGGGTTTCACCATGTTGACCAGGATGGTCTCGATCTCTTGACCTCATGATCCACCCGCATCGGCCTCCCAAAGTGCTGGGATTACAGGCTTGAGCCACCGCGCCTGGCCGAGAACAAATACTTTTCATGTCATAGGTCCTCCAGCCCAACAGGCATCTCCCCAGTCTACTCCTCCCTGTCAAGCCAGCTCTTCCACCCCTTGTTCCCAGTAGGTCTCGGCCTTGCCTGCTCTCGTATTAACACTACCCACTCAGCTTTCCTACAAAAGAATCAATCCACCCTAAATATCCTGGCCAATGAAGGACTACTGCTTATTTCTTAACCAAGCCCATTTATGCAACAAAGCTATCTCAGCCGTAAACATATACCCTTCCCTTTTCACTATTAAAACCTATCATACCAAGGTCACAGCAAGACACTTTTATCCCACTCCTAAGACGGGGCTATCCTGTTTCCCACTACTCCTCCCACAACCCCTTACCAGAGGGATGCACTCCAGGAGGGTAGAAGTCTAGAGGGGGCCGACCCTGGAGGAGCCGGGGGTCCACATAAGGAGGAATCATCATCCATCGGGGATCAAAGTTCATTGGGGGCATAGGTGGTGGCCGGCCCAGAGCACCTGGGTACAGGGCCTTGGGGGGCGGTGGAGGAGCCTGTGGAGCTGGCACAGCCCCCAGGGTCACAGGCTGTGGTGGTGATGGGGGAACTGGGGTAGGAGGGGCAGAGCCCTGTTGATGCTGCTGCCACTGCTGCTGCTGCTGCTGCTGCTTCAGAAACTGTTCCTAGAAAAAGAGGAAAGACAGGATGAGAGAGGCTCAAGGCACACAGGGTCAAAGGAATCAGCAAAGAAAAAACCAGGCTAGGGGAAATTGGGTGACAATGAAGACAACTGGACAAAGCAGCAGAGACACCCAGAAGGTAACTTATGAACATAATTAAGTACTGAAGCCAGAAAGAATTAACAGAAGCCAGGAAGAATAGCAGCCCTTACAGAAGTAACTTGATCTTACCTGCTGCTGCCGCTGGAAACGAGGAGGCAATGACTTCTGATATTTGGGGTAGCCCAAGCCCTGACTAGGGGGCTGGCGGGGGGGACCAATCCCATCGCCCTTGGGTTCCACCTTTGGAGCTGGGGGTGTGGTAGGAGGAGGGACCTCTTCTGGCGGTTCAGGACCCTCTTTTGAGGGCAGTTGTGGTTCCACTGCATTGAAAAACAACAACAGAGTGACCTAGTCCAGCAATAGACACACTCCATGAACACCCCAGAAATATCAGGTCTCACCTCTAACTCCCTTCTCTAAATTAGACTGAGCTACTCTACTCAACATCTATTCTATTGAAGCCCCTCCCACTTAAGATCCATAAAAGCACTTCATGCCCTCCTATGAGCCTACAATTAAGGCATTAACTTCTAGGAAACCATTAAAATTACAGCATTTTCTTCAGTCTTGACCTAAAGAAAATGGTTTTTATTTTTATTTATGTATTTCTTGTGAGACAGTCTTTTCTTTTTTGAGGGGGACAGAGTCTTGCTCTGTCACCCAGGCTGGAGTGCAACAGCAAGGTCTGAGCTCACTGCAACCTCCACCTCCTGAGTTCAATCGATTCTCCCGCCTCAGCCTCCCAAGTAGCTGGGATTACCAGCGTACACAACCACGCCCAGCAAATTTTTATATTCTTTTAGTAGAGATGGAGTTTCACCATATTGGCCAGGCTGGTCTTAAACTCCAGACCTCATGAGTCACCCGCCTCTGCCTCCCAAAGTGGGGGCTGAAATTACAGGTGTGAGCCACCGTGCCTGGCTGATGGGGTCTTGCTTTGTTGCCCCAGTTGGTCTCAAACTCCCTAGACTCAAAGCAATCCTCCACCCCAAGCCTCCCCAAGTGTTGGGATTACAGGCATGAGCCACGATACTTGGCCAGGAAATGGTTTTAAGTCCACAATTTAGGATTTCAGACAACAAAACCTTCCTTCAGATACACAAATGATAGGACACTCTATCACTGATAATCCAATAAACCAAAACAACTGCCTTCTATTTCATTTACCCCCAGCTTTACCACCCCGCACCTTTAAGCAACTTGAAGCAGAGATCTGACATCTGGTAGTACCTATCCCCATATTTCCATACCTGGGCTGGCTTCGAAGCTGCCACTGCTGGTGCTACTGGTACTGCCACCACCACTCACCAGAGTGGGAGCTAGAGCCGCACCTGGAGTAGGAGTAGATTGGGCAGGAGGGGTCTGTGCTGGCTCTTCAGGTTCTTTCTCTGGTGCTGGGGCTGATGCCGGTGGTGGAGCTGGAGGTGCAGGAAGTTCTTTGGGGACTGCAGGTGGTGGAGCTGGAGTACAAGGGGCAGCGGGTGGGGGAGCAGGCTCTGCTTTGAGCCGCTTGTCAGGTGCCCCAAACTTTTCATCAAGCCGCTTGAGCTTCTCAGCACAGGCTGCCCGGCGCTCTTCCTGCATGCGCCGCTCCTCCTCTTCTCGCCGTCGCCGGGCGCGCTCCACTGCCAGGGAAATCTCAGATGATGACTGCTTTCGTCGCTGCCGCCATGCTTCATCCTCATCTTCAGGTGCTGGGGGCTTGCAGGGAGGGCCCCCACGATCCTGTCAATTGGCAAGACCCAGCAGGGCCAGGAGTATCAGTTACTATGCTTTCTACTATCTCTTTCACAGACCAATCAATTGTTGCTACTTGCAAGATGCAAGGACCCAGGCCTTGGGGTTGATCTCTCTGGGTGATGACAAATTCACTACAAGTCTTGTTTGAGACCAGGTCTTGCTATGTTGCCCAGGCTGGTCTTGAACTCCTGGGCTCAAGTGATCCTTCTGCTTCAGCCCGCTCATTGCTTCGACTACAGATACACACTACCAGATCCAGCCATCTAGCCACCCTAGTCCCTTTTTCTGTTCCCTCTCTCCTTCGGAAACACACACACCCAGGCATTCTTGTTCTTCTTTCCATATTGGCACCCCAGTTTCTCACTTCTTACCCAGATTCCCCTATCACCAATGACATTTCCAAGCTTTCCAGAGGTGTTCTGCAGCCTGGCACTTCACACAGCCCATTTTAAGCACCCCCTTCTCCTCTATTACAACTGCTTCAATTACTCAGCTGACACTAATCTCCCACAGCTGACCCTCTCAATCCCTTATTGTAGACACTCACTGGGTAGTCCCCAGGGGGGCCCCAGTTCCCGGCGGGGCTCCGGTGAGGGGGGGGGTGGGAGAGGCTTTGGGGCAGGAGGTCCTGGTTCTGTCTCTGGAGGCCGAGAGGTTTCTGCCCAGGCCGTCTTAGGAGGGGGCGGTTCACTGCCAGGAGAGTTGCCCTTTTTGCCATCTGCTTCAGGGGGCCGTTCCTCACCAGAAGCTGACTGGGAATCCTTGCTGTGAGCAGATCAACAGTGGAATTAGAACCAGCTGCAACTAACATACTCCTCTAAGAGTATATTATCGAAAAACAAACCAAGATCCCTCCTCCTCTGCCCTAAAGGCCCTAACTCACTGGCCCTCAGCTCCCTCCTCATCAGAGTCTCGCCCATCTTCCTCATCGCTGAATTTGAGCTTTTCAGTGTAGTCAACCTCTTCATGGGCCCCTGAGAGAAAATATGAGTATTAGTAATGCAAGCATTCTGCTCTCCAATCTCAGGAGGTAGCCTGCAACTATATAACAAGATGTACTACCAATGCCAACACCCTCCCTCTGAAGTCTAGATCCACTAATGAAGTCTTGTCATCCTTGTTTCTCTCACCACTTTGCCAGGACTTGGTATTCCCCCTCCGTGTACCTCCCCAACCCTTCTATTTTTTTTTTTTTGAGATGGAGTTTCGCTCTTGTTACCCAGGCTGGAGTGCAATGGCGCGATCTCGGCTCACCACAACCTCCGCCTCCTGGGTTCAGGCAACTCTCCTGCCTCAGCTTCCTGAGTAGCTGAGATTACAGGCACGCGCCACCATCCCAGCCAATTTTTTGTATTTTTAGTAGAGACGGGGTTTCACTGTGTTGACCAGGATGGTCTCGATCTCTTGACCTCGTGATCCACCCGCCTCGGCCTCCCAAAGTGCTGGGATTACAGGCGTGAGCCACCATGCCCGGCCTTTTTTTTTTGTCTTTTAAGAGATAAAGTCTTGCTCTGTTGTCCAGGATGGAGAGCAGTGGGATAATCATAGCTCACTCTGACCTCCCAACTCCTGGGCTCAAGCAATCCCACCTCAGACTCCAGAGTAGCTGGGACCACAAATGCACACTCCACACCTAACTAATTTTTAAAACTTTTGTAGAGGTGGGGATCTTGCTATATTGCCCAGGCTGGTCTTGAATCCTGGCTTCAAGCAATCCTCTTACCTCATACCCCAAAAGCACTGGGATCACAGATGTGAGCCACTGGGCCTGGCCTTCCCTACCCTTCAATGTCTGCCTTTCACCCACATAACCCTCTTATTTTTTCGTCAGGTTTTGCCTTTCAAGACCCAAGTTCTTGACCCTTAATATCCACTTACCTGCCCAACCATCATCATTCTCCTGATCCAGTTGATCAAACTCCTTGAGATTATCCTCTTTGAGAATAGAGGGACGACCCACAGGCTCTACTAGGCGCATTGGTGGCCCTGAGCCTCGGGGGCCCGTGACACGGGGAAAACGGCTATGTACAGAAAAGAAAATGAAAGATGGCAAGTTGTATAACCACATGCAAGAGCGATCCTAGACTGAGGCTCCTGGCTAGAAAACCATCTCCTCCCCCAATAAGCTTCCCCTGCCCACAACCACAAACCCAGACCGGATTGCTCACCTGGGCCCATCAGGAGTGGGGTATCGGTAAGGCCCCTGGGGTCCATAGGGCGGAGGGAACGGGAGATATGGGGGATACATCTGTAAAAGGGTCCAACAATAGCTGCTCAGAGGAACAGTCATATACCCTTCCAGCTCCTTAAGCCTGCTATCCTCCCACTCTCCCTTCTATCTCATAGGCCAAAGACTAAGTCCTGATTCCTAGGTCTCCAGCCTCCAGCGTAATCGCTCCAAGACAAGACACCAAGACTCACGAAAGGCGGCATCATTCCGCGGTAGGGAGGGAACTGGGGTGGGCCTGAAGGCTGCAGCGCCCCCCGGGGATCGTGACCATGATGAAGTTTGGAGTCCGGGCCCTCCAGCTCATCAGGGCCACGCCCACCTCCGTCCCTCCAAGTTGTAGAATCTGTATTTTGGAAAAGGTAGAGAAAGGTATCAACGACTGGAGAACAAGTGAACGTAGGTGAAAGTGATGGGGAGGAAACTGAGTAAATCAGCACTTAGCTGAGATGGAACAGGTAATGTCTTGGCCAAAAGGCAGCCACTCACTTTGGGGGCGGAGGCTTGGTCCGGGCCCAGACGACTGTTCGGCAGACTCCCTTTCCTTGGCAGCCTTGTCCTGGTCGCCAGCCGCCTGCAGGGTCGGAAATTCCTCTCGAGAGAATCGCGACAGTAGGCTTGATGCCCTTCCACCTATTAGGATGGGCATGCAGAATGGGAAACAGAAGTACATTTACCGAGGACATGCTTAAAAGTGGAAGGCTCTGACAGGTATCACATCGTCAGGTTTCCTGCCTTCAAACTTACCCCCCTACAGAATAACTGCTTATTCGCAAAGAAAGTCAGTTCTGGGACCACTACACTCCGTCACGTAAGAGTGAGACTTGGCTGGGCACGGTGGCTCATGCCTGTAATTCCAGCACTAAAAATACAAAAATCAGTCTGGCGTGGTGGCACGTGTCTGTAATCCTAGCTACTTGGGAGGCTGATGAAGGAGAATCGCTCAAACCTTGGAGGTGGAGGGTGCAGTGAGCCAAGATTGTGCCACTGCACTCCAGCGAGACTCCATCTCAAAAAGAAAAGGCCGGGCGCGGTGGCTCACGCCTGTAATCCCAGCACTTTGGGAGGCCAAGGCAGGTGGATCACGAGGTCAAGAGATCGAGACCATCCTGGTCAACATGGTGAAACCCCGTCTCTACTAAAAATACAAAAAATCAGCTGGGCATGGTGGCGCGTGCCTGTAGTCCCAGCTACTCAGGAGACTGAGGCAGGAGAACGTCTGAACCCAGGAGGCGGAGGTTGTGGTGAGCCGAGATCGCGCCATTGCACTCCAGCCTGGGTACAAAGGAAGAACTGCCTCGTATAAAAAAAAAAAAAGAAAAAAAAAGAAAAAAAAAATGAGTGAGACAGTGAGACTTAAATTGCTCATGTGCCTTCATGAAACTGAACATAGGTTATCTTAGATTTAGCCAGAGGACCAAGGTCACTTTGCTGAAAATACAGTGCAGGGGTCATGCATCCCATGGTGCCCGGACACAGCTCCCCAAACGGTGCTGCACTCACCATCTCCATGTGCTCCATGGGTGATGCTGGCTTGTGCCCAGGACTTTACCCCGCTTGGAACCGAAGGAGTGTTCTGGGGAAGTGTTCAGAGAGATGATAAATGATGATGTGGGTGGGGCATCTATGAGCCATTCTTCCCCCAACCCCTGAGTTCTCCAGGTACCTCGGGGGCTGCTGGGGGTCGTTTCGGCTGGTTGGAGGCAGGCGTCTGTGAAGCCGGCAGTGGCTGCGATTCCGGCGGCTGAGCGGTTGAGGCATCGGAACTGAGGGGATAGAATGGGAAGGTTGTTCAGGCTGAAGATGGCTCCCCGACTTCTCCAACTGGTGGAGACTTAGGACTGAAACTCTGCCCATTGCTGCCATTTACAAATTAAGAACAAAATAATTTTGTCATCCTTTGTAGGCTGTCATCTGTTTCTTCACGCTTTCTCTCCAAGACAAAAAGCTAAAGGTATCATTCCTTAGTTACGTAACAAGAAACCTACCACAGATAAGAAAGGAGCCTCCTTTGTCTCTGGTTCTTGTGTGGCTGGGATAAACCAAGCCCTAGCTCTCCCTGAAGTTCAAGTTAGAATACTCATGACTCTAAGTCCCCCAAGCCTCTGCTTACCTCTTGGGGTCGGACTGCTCCTGTTTGCTTGCCCATCCTGTTCCGTCTTTCGGCACTAGTGAGACATTGGGGTCATTGCCTTTGTTCTCGGCTTTCAGGCTTGGAAGGTTGGCTGGAGGTGGCATACGCCGGGCAATGGCAACTTTCCCGAGACTCTGCAGGCCATGGCGAGGGGCAACTGGAGAAAAAGATGGAGAGAGGGTCAAAAATGCCTCATATAGCAGATCTGATGGCCTCCCACCGTGGGCCACATTTATACATCTTGAATATTTTATTACCTACTTCCTCCAAACTTCTCTTAGAAAGGATCCCTTCTGCTGCCCCTAATAATCTCTGAAATCAGGCCAGGTGAGGTGGCTCACGCCTGTAATCCCAGCACGCTGGGAGGCCAAAGTGGGCGGATCACCAGAGGTTGGGAGTTCAAGACCAGCCTGACCAACATGGTGAAACCGTCTCTACTAAAATACAAAATTAGCCAGGTGCCAGGCGTCAGGCGTCAGGCGTGGTGGTGCATGCCTGTAATCCCAGCCACTCAGGAGGCTGAGGCAGGAGAATCACTTGAACCCAGGAGGCGGAGGTTGCAGTGAGCCAAGATTGCGCCATTGTACTCCAGCCTGGGCAACAAGAGTGAAACTCCATCTCAAAAATAAAAAAAATCTCGGCCTGGCGTGGTGGCTCACACCTGTAATCTCAACACTTTGGGAGGCCGAGGCAGGTGGATCATGAGGTCAAGAGATCGAGACCATCCTGGTCAACATGGTGAAACCCCGTCTCTACTAAAAATACAAAACATAGCTGGGCATGGTGGCGCGTGCCTGTAATCCCAGCTACTCAGGAGGTTGAGGCAGGAGAATTGCCTGAACCCAGGAGGCGGAGGTTGCGGTGAGCCGATATCGCACCATTGCACTCCAGCCTGCGTAACGAGCGAAACTCCATCTCAAAAAAAATAAAATAAAATAAAAATAAAAAATAAAAAAATCTCTGAAATCCCTATTAAGAATGATGAGATACGTAACATTCAATGTTTCTGTGAGATTGGTTAATCATGAGGCTCCAAGCGGCAAGCTAGCCTCAGACTTTCCCAAGTCCACATTTCTTTGCCTCCAATTCTTACGTGTCCAAAAACAGGCAACCACAGACACACCTTTATAGGAGGGTAACTTGATGTTCACCCAGAGCCCATGCCCCCTTTAAAGGACGCTCTAGTCTTTTGGTATCTGTACTACTGCCTCTTCTCTTCAAAGAGCTTCAAAACATATGGCCCATCCATGCCTAGTTTCCATCAGAAGTATCTTTGCAGGACCCTCACCAGCGGGTTTCTGGATCTCTAAGGACTTGCCCTTATATGTATCAAACAGGTTGAGCGAGGAATACTTCTTTCCATCCTTTCCCTTGGCAGTCGGCCCCGAGCGATCGGACATTGCGCTGGAAGCTCATTGAGTATGTTGGGTCCTGCAGGCACCTCCCCCAAAACGTGCCGGAGCCTGTGGGCCAGACAGCAAGTGTCTCAGTCTCTGTCCCCTGTACGGACCATAACAGAAGTTTAAAAAATTCCCTTGTATTCTCATTAGGGATTCAGATATGAGGCCCTCTGGTGTCTTTTCTCCAGTCTATGTAAGCTGCCCACTCTCTTTAAGCGACCACGATCGACTTATCTCCCACACAGCCCAAATGCCATGATCCCTCCTTTCCGCCAGACACCTTTGCCAAGGAAATCCAAGTAAAAATCCAGTATTCTCCTGGTATAAACACTCTGTGCCCTTTGTGCCACTCTACAAAGGGTAGCAGCCTTTTCATTCCTTACAAGTAATAATCTCTCTTCACCAAAATTATTTCAGAGACTTACAACAGGGCAACCAAATTCAAGCAAGAGAAAACTAAAAAAGCAGCATACAATTCCACCATAGAAGAACTGAAACAGCGCTTTAGATTCCCTATTTATTGGAGATCAGCTACCTAATCATACCCCAGGACCCTGTACCCCAGGTTCCCTGCCCAGCAGCCTCGTGTCCATCTGGGAAGGTTTGTAGGAAGGTATGCCGGGAGTTAAAGGATTTTATGAGCTTGCTCAGCCGGAATGGGGGTTGGTACCAGAGAAATCCTCATAGAATACTGAGGCTCTACAAACTCCCAGACTATAGGAACCCCAAGTATTTGAAATATCCCATCTTTTCCTAAACTTGCTCCTGTATTGGTTCCTGGAAAAAATCGCTTCCAGGTGAAATACTGTTTTACCATGTGAAGAACTGAGAAAAACAAAGCTTTATGGAGCCACCTTGAGAGCACTATGGGCCAGAAACAGAGGGCCAAGGCCAAAGCCATCTTCGTTTTCCTATCCTCATTAAATATGTCCATCACCAGTGTTTCTCTCCTTGATACTTCTAGCTCCCTAAGCAAGCAGGACATCTCTCTCAGTCCATTCCAGAGTGATCAGGCATTGGTCTATGGACGGAAACAGTGTAAAGAGACGAGAAATGGTGGGGAAGAAAGCAAGGAAATCCAGACAAGGCCCAGAATGAAAGCCAAAATTGGTGAGAGTGAACTTTATGACAAGCCAGAGATGAGATGAATGTAGCTTCGGAGGTATTTAAGGAGACCAATCTGTGAAAATAAATATATGAAGGGAAAAGAAAGAAAAGGATCATGTAGTGAACAGACCAAAACTAACAGAAAAGAATGAATACGAAAGCAGGTGGAAAATACATGGAAGCAGGAATGGCAACGAAAGGATGCAGAAAACGAAGAGGGCAAAGACCCAAAAAGAAAAACGGGGATGGGGCAGAAAGGAGACGAGGAATAGAAAAAATGAAAAAGCAGACACAGGGCGACTGAGCAACATAGAAAGCAAAGATGCGGGATAAAAGCAGGGTTCTAGAGTGGGAGTGGCTCGAGATGAAGAGGGGCGTCCAAAGGGGGGGACCACAGCGCTGAGTGATAGGAGGGGGGTCCAACATGGACGAAAAGAGCCCTTCGGAGAGGAGAACCTTCGGGCGCGGCCCACCCCAGGGCGGCAGCGGGGGAGGGGGCCCACAGATGGGGTTGAGAAGCCAGGAGCGCAGCAGAAGGTGGGGAGTTAAGGCCCAGGCGCAAGAGTCATCCCCTGAAGCCAAGACGGTGGGTGGGTAGGGGCAGACTGTGGATCCTGAAGGAGCGGCCGGAGGTGCGGGTCCCGGAGCAGAGGTACTAGAGGGGGAGGGGCGGGCAGGCCCGGCAGCGGAGGACAAAATGGCGGCGGTTAATGGCAGCTTCTCCTCCCCCCGGCCCGCCACCGCCGCCGTCACCGCCACCGCCGCCTCCGCCACAACCGCTCCCGCGCCGGAAAAGCGCGTCAGCGCACGGTTCACCCAGACTCACCTGGCCGGGTGCGCGGGGATCCGGGACCGGGACCTAGGGGCTCCCCGGGACGGGATGGCCGTGGGGCGGGGGAGGATGGCGGCGGATGGCGCCGGGTTCGGCTCCTCCCGTCTCCCTAGCTCACTCCGCGGCTGAGCTCCGACTAACGGCCCATCCGGGCAACCGCCGCCCCCGGGAGCACCCCCCCCACCTCCCACCTCCTTTCGCGCCTAGACACGCCCCTTTATTTGCATAAAGGGCGGGGCGCTTCCTACCCTAACCCTCTTTACTGCCAGGGCGGTCCTTAGTTTTAAAAAAAATAAAAGGGCCGGGAACGCGGAGCCGGCGGAGGTTATTTGCATAAAGAGGAGGGACTTACGAGCTCTAGGACGCCGATTGGCTGAGGAGGCGGGTCTCCCGGGGTCGGCTGTAGGGAAGTGGTCGGGGGTAGGGAATGCGGTGCAGGTCGTGTGGGCGGTTGGGACGCAGAATTTACTCGACGAATGTGGGAGAAAGAGGCGGAGCGTGCGTCGTACGTTCTTGGAAAGATGGGAGCGCAGAGACGTAGGGACGCCAAAAGTGGAAGGAAACGTTACACGGCCCATG
The DNA here is from genome assembly GCF_009761245.1 of Sapajus apella. Taxonomy (NCBI): domain Eukaryota; kingdom Metazoa; phylum Chordata; class Mammalia; order Primates; family Cebidae; genus Sapajus; species Sapajus apella. The sequence goes on along the minus strand of NW_022437128.1, from coordinate 477,606 downwards.
GCGCCTTCAGCTGAGGAGACTGAGAGGACAGGGGCTGGTGGGGCGGAATTAGCAGCCAGAGGGCGGAGCTTGCGCAGACCTGGTAAGAGTTCCAGCTCTCGCGTCCCTCCAGGGGCTTGGGGTGGTGGTTGGGGGGTAAGTTGGGGCGGGGGGCGGGGCCTTCCAGTTATTAAATCACGTCATGCAAATGAGGTGAATAGACAGACCAATCCAAAGGTCCCGGGAAGCCTGTCGCCTGCACCACGCAGTGAAGGCTTTCTTCGGGCAGTGCTATATATTCGCATAATGTATGCAAATCATTTGAACAAAGATAGGTTGGGAATACCTTGTTCGTGCAAATCTCGGCAACCATCGACTAAAACGGACATTTAATTTTATAACATATCTTCGTGAATAAATTTTCATATTTGATACTGAGAATTTGTAATTTCTTAACAATGGGTTTCATTTTGCAAAATGAAAGTAGTTTACCTTCTTTGTCTCTTACTATCCGATTCTAGAGCTCTCTGCTCCCATCTGACCTACTGTCATTCAACGACTATGATTTGAAGGCGCTGGAGATATGCACAGGATATTTTAGAAGTAGAGAAATGAAATATGACTATACCTGCGATGGTTGAGAAATGCTTCTAGAAAGTTCTTATTAAGCGATATGAAGGGCAGGGCTCAGTGTCTTACGCCTGTAATCCTAGCACTTTGGGAATACTAAGGTGGCTAGATCACCTGAGGTCGGGAGTTTGAGATCAGCCTGGCTAACATAGTGAAACTCCGTCTCTACTAAAAATATAAAAATTAGTAAGCTGTGGTGGTGTGCCACTGTAGTCCCAGCTCTTCAGGAGGCCGAGGCATGAGAATCACTTGAACCTGGGGGATGGAGGTTGCAGTGAGCTGAGATAGTGCCACTGCATTCCCTCCTGGGCCACAGAGTGAGACTCCATCTCAGAGAAACAAAAACAAAAAACGAAGGCCGGGCGCGGTGGCTCAAGCCTGTAATCCCAGCACTTTGGGAGGCCGAGGCGGGTGGATCACGAGGTCAAGAGATCGAGACCATCCTGGTCAACATGGTGAAACCCCGTCTCTACTAAAAATACAAAACATTAGCTGGGCATGGTGGTGCGTGCCTGTAATCCCAGCTACTCAGGAGGCTGAGGCAGGAGAATTGCCTGAACCCAGGAGGCGGAGGTTGCGGTGAGCCGAGATCGCTCCATTGCACTCCAGTCTGGGTCACATAGGTGAAACCCCCCCTCAAAAAAAAAAAAAAAAAAACGAGAAGTGAAGAAGATTGGAGTAGATGTCTGTGAAAAATATATAAATAAATAGATACAAAGAACGAGTTAGAACTTACCCAAGTTTGAGAAGTGTACATCTCAGGTGCAGAGAACAGACTAGTAGAGGCATGAATTTGGGGGGCCTGTGCCTAGGCTGACGTGGCTAAATAAAGGAAACTACTTGTTCATTATGGAAAGTGAAGGCAGAAAAGTTTGCAGGAATCAGATGAGAATTTTAGCCTAAGGCTCAGTAAGATTTAAGATGACTCCCTGGCCGACTACCACACATACCATTTTGTTACCCTTTGCAGCAGAATTTCTTTTTTTCTCTTTCTTTTCTTCTTCTGAGATGGAGTCTCACTCTGTAGCCCAAGCTGGAGTGCAGTGGTGCGATCTCAGCTCACTGCAACCTCCGCCTCCTGCGTCTGGTTCAGGCAATTCTCCTACTTCAGCATCCCAAGTAGCTGGGATTACAGGCATGAACCACCATGCCCAAATAATTTTTGTATTTTTTAGTAGAGAGGAGGTTCACCATATTGGCCAGTCTGATCTTGAACTCCTGACCTCATGATCCACCCGCCTCGGCCTCCCAAAGTGCTGGGAATACAGGCGTGAGCCACCTCACCTGGCCAGAATTTATTTTAAGGGCTGTTCATGGACATTGTCTCCAATGAGTTTCTCCTTCCAGCCTCTCTCTCTCTTTTTTTTTTTTTTTTTTTTTTTTTTTTGAGTCAGAGTCTTGCTGTGTCACCAGGCTGGAGTGGCTGGAGTACTGTGGCAAGATCTTGGCTCACTGCAACCTCCGACCCCCTGGTTCAAGCAATTCTCCTGCCTTAGCCTCCTTTGTATCTGGGATTACAGGCACATGCTAATTTTTTTTTTTTTTTTTTTGAGATGGAGTCTT
>NW_022437128.1:459415-475334 GCF_009761245.1 Sapajus apella | reverse complement strand
TTTTTTTTTTTTTTTTTTTTGAGATGGAGTCTTGATCTGTAGCCCAGGCTGGAGTGCAGTGGTGCAATCTCAGCTCACTGCAACCTCTGACTCCCGGGTCCTGGTTCAAGCAATTCTCCTACCTCAGCCTCCTAAGTAGCTGAGATTATAGGCATGAGCCACCATGCCCAGCTAATTTTTGTATTTTTTAGTAGAAATGGGGTTTCACCATATTGGCCAGGCTGGTCTTGGACTCTTGACCTCAGGTGATCCGCCTGCCTTGGCCTCCCAAAGTGTCGGGATTACAGGCGTGAGCCACCATGCTCAGCCGTAAATTCTTTATTTTATTCAGTAACACCAGTTCTTTTATTCATCCACCCATTCATTCAGGTTTTAAACATGATTGAGGGCTTGTGATATGTCAGGTACAACAGCATAGGTCACTTTATCCCCATTTTCAGAGAAAAGACTCACAGAAGCTGAGTGATTTGTCAAAGTGACAAAGCTTAAAGTGGCGGAGAATGTTGGTTCAAGGTATTCCTTGCTCTTCATGAAAGCTGTCATGGGCCTGGGTACACTGGACATGTCTTTTCATCCTGCCTGCATTCCTTGAGGTTAAGGCTGCCTTATACAGCTGGAATCCCCCTTGGTGCATGAAGCCATCTGCTATAGTGGACACATTACAGTGTTGTTGGTGGATTGTTCATATGGGCAAATCCTTGCCACCTTTCCCTCAAGACCTGTCTCTCCTTCCCAAACCAAGGAAAAAAAATTCCCCAAATAAAAACTAAGCTGACTTGACATGCAGAGGAAGGGTAATTTATTTAATGCGTTGACTCTGGCTTACAATTTTGTCTTCTGTTTCCATATCTGGGTCATTAGAACCCCCTTCAATCCCACCACATTCCTTTTCCCTTCAAATCAGGGCAACTCAGAGATAGCTTTCTTGGCTGGGGGACCCGTTGGCTTTTCCTGTTCTCTTGCTTTTTCCTCATACATCAGGATCCTGGTTGAGATGGGAAGAGGCACAGGGATCAGGGAACACTCTTCTCAAGGGAATAAATCGTAGGCTACTGGGAAAGGCTGAAAGGGATGACATGTAAAGGTGGAAAGGGAAGGAGGAAGGGCAGGGATGGGAGGTTCTGGGGCTGTGGGGACCAGGATTATGGATAGGGATGGGGACAGGACCTTGGAAGGGTCCCTCTAAGGATGGAAGAATGGATGATGAGCAAAGTGTAGAAAAGTTGAGCCTGGGGACAAGGGTAGGGGTCGGGGAGGAGAAGACAGGTAAGTATAGGGGAGATTGGGACTTGACACTCACATTTTTAGGATGGCAGATCTCTTGCCCAACATCATCCTGAGAAAGTCAGCGTAGCTGAATGTCTCCCCAGAGCCACTGGACACCTCTCCAATTAATTTCTTTAGCTCTAGGTGAGTCTTGGGGACCCCAAGTTTCTCCAGCATTCGCTTCAGGGACATGATATCTGGGGGCAGAGGATGGGGATGCAGAGAAGGTAGGGAGACTCTCTCTTTCCTTTCCCACTTCCACATCCCCATTCTTCTTCCTGCCACTCTGGTAGGTGGGCCCCCTCCCAAATGATGAGGATTGGAGCACGTAGGAGAGACCTCTGCCTTCCTAGGCCTGCACTCCCCACCCCCCCGCCCCAGTCACCCATTTCTCACCAATATCGCCGTTTCCATTAAGGTCAAACTCCATGTATTTCTCTGAATGAGGGGAGAGAGCAGAGTGAGTAAGCAATGACTGGAGGGTTTTTGGCAGGGGATTGAGGAAGGGGTTGTCAACCAACTGCTAGGTAGAGGAGACAATGTGGAAGGAGGAGGAGGGGCAGGCAGAGGAAGTAGGGTTGGGGAGTTGACAGCCAGCTAGAGTTTAAGGAGCTAGTGGGGATGCTGAGAGGAGCAGGTCTGGGAAAGCGACTGCAGTATGTGGCAGGAGGGCAATAAAGGCAGGCTCCCCTCTTGCTACCACAAAAGTAAACTTTGTGCCTCTGCTGTCCCTGCCCTGTTCTTGTGGAAATCCCAACCCTCCTACCCCCGGCCCCGCCTCCACCCTTACAGTCTTCCCCTCACCTTTGAAGGCTTTCAGTTTGGAGGGCAGATCCTCATCACTGCTATATTTGGGATCATCTAGGAATTGCTGTGGAGAGGAAAATAAGAGCCAGGGTAGGCCCTCCCTATCCACGCCCTATCCCCCAGGCTCTGCCCCCTTAGTTCTTCCTTCTACCTTGTTGATCTCATCCAGCCTTTCTTCCTGCTGGGCCTTCAGCAGTCCAAAAGCTTTTCCTCCTGTGTCAGGGGGAAAAGGATTAATCAGCCCTCATCCCTCCTTTCCTCACCTTACCCTGACACCAACCCAGGGACATTCACAGTTAGCCTGCCTAGGCCAGGCAACTGCCCTCCTAGCCCACAGCCCAGGTCTGTCCATCTCCTTCCTCCGATCTGATGCCCCTGCCTATCCCACCCTCCCTACCCTGTAAATCCCTGGTTTGGCTCATAGCTCAGCAGATGCCGGTGGAGGTGGGGAGACAGACCAAGCTGGAGGCCTCTGTCTGCAGGCTTTTCTTCTCTCTTACTAGTCTTCTCAGATCCTCCCAAACTTCCCCTTTCCCCTCATTCCTTCCTCCTCTGCCTCCCAGACCTCACTTCCCCATCAGGTTCTGCTGACACTAGCACCCCAGGAAGAAGGGGGAGCCCTGTGTGAAATGCAAATGAGAAAATAACATTCTCCCAAATTCTTCTTAAATGAGAGCCCGGTGTGTACATGAAAGAAATATTTTGATAAGCTACTGGAGGTGTGCAGAAAGGTGAGGAAGACACCAGGGGATTTTATTCTCAGGAACAAATGGTCTTTTTGAACAGGTCCAACATTCGGGTAGTTATAAGACCTTTCATGAGTCTGGGCAGGCAAGTATGGATAGGAAGCCAAGAAAGGGCTGGCTGAATTTCCTTGCTTCTGTAGGTGGGAGAAGACTCTCAAGTCTGCTGGCAGCTCCAGGAGGGTGACAAGATGGGTACAGGGTTTAGAAAGGGAAAGACATCTCACTCCCAGCCTGGAAGCTCCAAGGAGGCCCTTAGAAATATGGAAATGTCTAATGACACATTTTAATTTGTTTGCTTTAGGATGTGCAGTGTAACCCTCTCATCTTATGTCCTTTGAAATCTTTAGTAAAATCTACAGAGATCAGGAATTTGAGAATTTAAGTAGATTCTTTGGAGGAACTGAAAGTGATACTTAAACAGCATTTGTGGACACAAGAGCCAGGAAGTGAGGCTGACATCAGGTTTGCATATTGCGCCTGCGTGCATGCATGTAGGCGTGTTTGTGCGATGGTGGTGCTGGTCACTGTGGGTTCTTTGGAATGGATAATAGCCTCTGACACATGCCTCCCTAGGCATAACCTTTATCCCCTCTGCCACTCTGTTTGGCCAGTCGCTTCTTGGGGAGGTGAGGACAGCACATTTCCCTCATTGAGATGTCCTTATCCAAACTCCCTGCCCAGGGCACCATCCACCCTGCCCCGGCATTAATGAAGATACCTTTCCTTCTCCCTTCCCCCTGACATATTTCCTCTTCTGTAGCTGGGAATTTTCACTTCTCACTGCCCTCTCTCTGACCCAGGCAGGTAGGGGAGATCCTGGAGTGAACTGTGGCTTCTTGACTTCCCTTTATTGCAGTTGGCTTCTCCTGCTGCAGAGAGAGCTGCAACCCAGCATTCCCAATGTTCTCAGCGCCTGCTGGGAGAAACTCACTTCTTTTTTTTTTTTTTTTTTTTTTTTTTTTTGAGACGGAGTTTTGCTCTTGTTACCCAGACTGGAGTGCAATGGCGCGATCTCGGCTCACCACAACCTCCGCCTCCTGGGTTCAGGCAATTCTCCTGCCTCAGCCTCCTGAGTAGCTGGGATTACAGACACGCACCACCATGCCCAGCTAATGTTTTGTATTTTTAGTAGAGACGGGGTTTCACCATGTTGACCAGGATGGTCTCAATCTCTTGACCTCGTGATCCACCCGCCTCGGCCTCCCAAAGTGCTGGGATTACAGGCTTGAGCCACCGCGCCCGGCCTAGAAACTCACTTCTTTATTCATACATTCGTTCAACAAACATTTGCTGAATGCTTACTATGTGCCAGGCATGCCTCTAGGCCCAACAAATGAAAACTCTTGTCTTCAAGGTTGATCTCATTGGGGAAGGCAGACAATACAAATAAATAAGTATATTAAAGGCACTAGGTGCCTATGGAGGAAAACAAAGCAGGGGAGAGGGAGCATAGGAGAATTGCCGATGGTCCCCAGTTGCTTTTTTTTTTTTTTTTGAGACTGAGTCTCGCTCTGTTGCCCAGACTGGAGTGCAGTGGTGCAATCTCAGCTCACTGCAACCTCCACCTCCCAGGTTCATGCAATTCTTCTGCCTCAGCCTCCCAAATAGCTGGATGACCAGGCTGGTCTTAAACTCCTGACCTTGTGATCCACCCACCCCGGACTCCCAAAGTGCTGGAATTACAGGCATGGGCCACCATGCCTGGCTGGTCCCCAGTTTTAAATATGGTGGTCTGGCTAGGCATGGTGGCTTATGCCTGTGGTCCTAGCCACTTGGGAGGCTGAAGCGGGAAGATTGCTTAAGTCTAGGAGATCAAGGCTGCAATGAGCCGTGATTGTGTCATTACACTTCAGTCTGAGCAACAGAGTGCTCAGATTGAAGCAAAAAATAAAATAAATAGGCCAGGCGCAGTGGCTCATACCTGTAATCCCAACACTTTCAGAAGCAGAGGTGGGTGGATCACCTGAGGTCAGGAGTTTGAGACCAGCCTGGCCAACATGGTGAAACTCTGTCTCTACTAAAAATACAAAAAATTAGCCGGGTGTGGTGGCACATGCCTGTAATCCCAGCTTCTCAGAAGGCTGAGGCAGGAGAATCACTTGAACCCAGGACGTGGAGGTTGCAGTGAGCCGAGATTGCACCAGCCTGGGCAGCAAGAATGAAACTCTGTTTCCAAAAAAAATAAAAAATAAATAAATAGAGTGGTTAGAGAAGGCTTCTCTGAAAAAGTGATATTTCAGCAAAGATTTTAAGCAACCAAAGGAACAAGCCTCTATTCCTAGGCCTGCTCTTTCTCTGTCACTCAGGCTGGAGTGCGGTGGCACTATCTCGGCTCACTGCAACCTCCACTTCCTGGGTTCAAGCAATTCTCCTGCCTCAGCCTCCTGAGTAGCTGGGACTACAGGGGCATGCCACCATGCCCAGCTAATTTTCTGTATTTTTAGTAGAGATGGGGTTTCACCGTATTAGCCAGTATGGTCTCAATCTCCTGACCTCATGATCTGCCCTCCTCGGCCTCCTAAAGTTTTGGGATTACAGGCATGAGCCACCTTGCCTGGCCAAATCACCTTTTTCTCACTGATACCTCTGTTTCCATTCTGGCCAAACTCCATGTATTTCTTTGGGTAAGGAAAGAGAACAGACAGGGTAAGCACTGGTTAGAGGGTCTTTGGCAGAGGACTGAGGAAGGGGTTGCCGACCAAGTGCTAGGTTGGGGAAAGGATGTGGAAGAAGGAGACTGAGCAGGCAGAGTGGGTTTGGGGAGTTGAGGGACCATGTAAGGTGGATATATGGATAGAAAGAAAAATACTTTTTTTTTTTTTTTTTTTTTTTTGAGACGGAGTCTCTATCTATCACCAGATTGGAGAGCAGTGGCATGATCTCGGCTCACTGCAACCTCCGCCTCTCGGATTCAAGCAATTCTCCTCTCTCAGCCTCCCAAGTAGAAGCTGAGACTACAGGCTTGAGCCACCACACCCAACTAATTTTTGTATTTTTAGTAGAGATGGGCTTTTACCATGTTGGCCAGGATGGTCTTGATCTCTCGACCTTGTGATCTGCCCGCCTCGGCCTCCCAAAGTGCTGGGATTACAGGTGTGAGCCATTGCACCTGGCCAGAAAAATACTTCTTGATCCTGAAGTGGAGTCGGTGCCACTGTTGCTTCTAGTGTTGAATCCAGAAACATAGCTGGACATGGAATCAGAGGATGAGTAAGAAATGCTGCTGAGTCTAGAGATGCCAGGGAGGAGGAGGAGGAAGAAGAGGAAGAGGAGGAATTAGTCAATTCCTAACAAAAGTGAAAGAGCGATGCATGCAGCTGAAAAGATGAGTAAAGTCTCAGAGCAGCTGGAGCCCTGTGATAAGCATGTGTCCTCCAGATCACAGACAGGAGAGGATTGCACAAAGCTCTTTGACTTCTCTAGTGCAAGGGACCATTGCATGGCCCACAAATCCTTTAACAGCTTGAAATGAATATGCAGACTCCTTTACCCGAGCTTCATCACTTCGGCATCAGGATATTTCCCTGTGGTTTTAAATACACCATTTGTTTCTAATTTGTGTAACTATAAGTCCATGTGAACCTTATGGATTTTGGCTTAGGCAAATAGCTTCTCTGTAATTGGCAGCAATTCCATCTTAATAAAGTTCTGTGATTTGCAAAACAAAAAACATACTATCTTTTCTTTTCATTCAAGGGCCAGTGAATCCTGGGACCCTAGAGTTACATCAAGGTATATTTATCATCATGAGTATAGTCCAGGACTGAAAGGGAGTTATTCCAGGCTTTTTGCAAAGAATCTGAGTTTTTGTTGTTGTTGTTTTATTTTGTTTTGAGATGGAGTCTTACTCTGTTGGCCAGGCTGGAATGCGGTGGTGCCATCTCTGCTCACTGCAACCTCCGCCTCCCAGGTTCAAGCGATTCTCCTGTCTCAGCCTTCCGAGTAGCTGGAACCACAAGTGTGTGCCACCACACCTGGCTAATTTTTCGTATTTTTAGTAAAGATGGGGTTTCATCATGTTGGCCCAGCTGGTCTCAAACTCCTGACCTCAGGTAATCCACCCCGCCTTGGCCTCCCAAAGTGCTGGGATTACTGGTGTGAGCCACTGCACCTGGTCTACATTCAGCTAATTTTTCTATATTTGGTAGAGACAGGGTTTCATTGTGTTGCCCAGGCTGGTCTTGACCCTCTGAGCTCAAGCAATTTGCCCGACTTGGCCTCCAAATTGCTAGGATTATGTGTGAGCCGCCATGCCTTGTCCCCACATTTTTTTTTTTTTTTACACTTACAACACTTCACTTATTATTTTTTGTGCAACTGTGATTAGACAAGAACACTTCACTTCTTACACCAATCACGTGGGGATTTCTTTCACACCAACCAGTTTTCCAATTCTTGGTAGATACCAACTGGGAGTCCTGCAATTGAAATCAATTCTGACACTCTGCCCAGAGTTACCAGTTACCTAATCCCCAAGTTGAAGGTCTCAATTCCACAAGACTGCCCACACTCCAGATGCCAATCACCAGGCCTCCTGTAGTTCTAACAGACCAACTGTAACTGTTTCTATGACTCCCTCCTTTGGCTCAATAATTTCCTAGGATGGCACACAGAACTCAAGTAAATACTTTACTTACATTGGATAGTTTATTATGAAGGATAAACTCAAAAATAGTCAGATGGAAGAGTTGCACCAGGCAAAGTACTGGGGAAGGGGGATGTGGAGCTTTCTTGTCCTCTCCCTGCACCTCCGTGTGTTCACCAACTTGGCAGCTCTCCAACCCTCATCTTTTTTGGGTTTTTATGGAAGCTTCATTATGCATGCATACTTGATTAGATAATTAGCCATTAGTTGGAGGTCAGGGGGTTGGAGCTGAAAGTTCACTCTTTTTTGAGACAAAATCTCGCTCTGTTGCCCAGGCTGGAGTGCAGTGGTGCAATCTTGGCTCATTGCAGCCTCCGCCTCCCGGGTTCAAGTGATTCTCCTGCCTCACCCTCCTGAGTAGCTAGGACTACAGGTGCGCACCGCCATGCCTGACTAATTTTTGTATTTTTAGTAGAAATGGGGGATTTCTACTAAATGGGGGGCTTCACCATGTTGGCCAGGATGGTCTCCATCTCTTGACCTCATGCTCTGCCCACCTCGGCCTCCCAAAGTGCTGGGATTACAGGCGTGGGCCTTTGCGCCCAGCCTGAAAGTTCTAACTAATCACACAGTTACCTATCTTGGCAACAACTCCCAACCTTAGGGGCTTTCTAAAAATCAACTTACTAATGTAAACTCAGTTGTGAGTTTATGTACAGGGCTTGCTATGAATAACAAGCTCCCTTCACTTTATCATTTAGAAAATTACAAGGGCTTTAGGAATTCTGGCCAGGAGCCAGGATGGAGACCAAAATACAGACACAGACACACACACACACACACACACACACACACACACACACACACACACACACACATTAATATTTTGAGATAGGAAGATGGTCTCATTCTGTTACCCAGGCTGGAGTGCAGTGGCACAAAAACGGCTACTGCAGCTTTGACCTCCCAGGTTCAAATGATCCTTCCTTCTGAGCCTCCTGAGTAACTGGGACTACAGGCATGTGCCATCACACCTGGCTAATTTTTAAAATATTTTTTGGAGTGGGATCTACTTGTGTTGCCCAGGCTAGTCTTGACTTCCTAGGCTCAAGTAATCCTCCCACCTTGACTTCCCAAAGTGCTGGGATTACAGGCCTGAGCCACCATGCCTGACTCTATTTTTTTTTTTTTTTTGAGAAAGCTTCTTGTTCTGTCATCCAGGCTGGAGTGCAGTGGCACCATCATTGCTCACTGCAGCCTCAACTGCTTGGGCTCAAGCATTCCTCCCACCTCAGCCTCCTGAGTAGCTGGGAATCGCACCACCACGCCTGGCTCATTTTAAAATTTTTTGTAGAGACAGGGTCTCACCATGTTGCCCAGACTGGTCTTGAACTCCTGGGCTCAAGTGATCCTCTGCTCTCAGGCTTCTGGAGTGCTGGGATTACATGTGTGAAACACCACACCCAACTCCAAAATAGGTTTTTTATTATCACAATATCACAATGGGAGAAGAGCATTTCAGGCAGAGGGAACAGCAAGTTCAAAGGCCCTGACGTGAAAGCAGTCTGGTTATTTGGAGTGTTCATGGAGCAGCAGGGAGGCCTGTGCATCTGGAGCCAGATGAGGAGGAGGAGGTCAGCTTGGGTAGGGCCTTGTGAAGACTCCGGCTTTTGTTCTGAGTGAGACTGTTTCCCAGTCTGGTCTTTCCATCAAGAATGGCTTAACAGACTACTAGGGTGCGACAGTGCTTAAATGCTCAGAAAAACTGCCTGGAATAGAGAAAATGACAGCTGCTCTGACTGTGGGACAAAAGTGAAGCCTAGGCCTTCACTTTTTACAGGCTCATGCCTGTAATCCCAGCACGTTGGGAGGCTGAGGTGGGTGATCACCTGAGGTCGAGAGTTCGAGACCAGCCTGACCAACATGGAGAAACCCTGTCTCTACTAAAAATACAAAATTAGCTGGGTGTGGTGGCGCATGCCTGTAATTCCAGCTACACGGGAGGCTGAGGCAAGAGAATCACTTGAACCCAGAAGGCAGAGGCTGCAGTGAGCCAGATAGCGCCATTGCACTCCCGCCTAGGCAACAAAAGTGAGATTCCTGTTGCCAAAAAAAAAAAAAGTGAAGACTAAAGGGTATATAGAAGGACAAGCAGGTGGAGAAGGAAACTCGAGGCCTAAACACAGATAAGGGGGAAAGAATAGACATGCAAGAAAGTGCTGGGGCTCTGAAAATGATAAACCAAAGACTGGTGCTTTGAAATGCTGAGAAGCCTTAGAAGCTGCTCCAGAATCAAGGTCCTACCACACTTGCTGGAATTTCCTTATCTCACTGAAAAAGCTTCTTTGCAAAAGAAATGGAGTTGTCTTAAGATCTACTCCCTAGAGATCATATTAAATAACCAGATCAACAACCAGAGAGAAGGTATTCAGTGTCAGCACCATACCCAAATAGACTTTTCCTCTCTTTCTTTTTTTTTGAGGCAGGTCTTGATCTGTTGCCCAGAATGGAATGCAGTGGCATAGTCATGGCTCACTGCAGCCTCAGCCTCCCAGGAGCAAGTGATCCTCCCACCTTAGTCTCCTGAGTAGCTGGGACTGCAGGCATGTGCCACCATGCCTAGGTTTTGTTTTGTTTTTTGAGATGGAGTCTTTCTCTGTTGCCCAGGCTGGAGTTCAGTGGCACTATTGTAACCTCCTCCCCCCAGGTTCAAGCAATTCTCCTGCCTCAGTTTCCCAAGTAGCTGGGGTTACAGCCTCCAACCACCAAGCCCAGTAATTTCTGTATTTCTGAGTAGAGAGGGGGTTTCATTATGTTGGCCATGGCAGGTCTCGAACTCCTAACTTCAGGTGGTCCACCCACCTTGGCCTCCTGAAGTGCTGGGATTATATACATGATCCATTGCGCCCAGCCACGCGGGACTAATTTTTTATCTTTTTTTTTTTTTTAAATAGAGTCTTGCTCTGTCGCCAGGCTGGAGTGCAGTGGCACGATCTCAGATCACTGCAACCTCCGCCTCCTGGGTTTAAGCAATTCTCCTGCCTCAGCCCTCCGAGTAGCTGGGACTACAGGTGCACACCACTACACCCAGCTAATTTTTTTGTATTTTTAGTAGAGACGGGGTTTCACCATGTTGGCCAGGATGGTCTCGATCTCTTGATGTCGTGATCCACTTGCCTCGGCCTCCCAGAGTGCTTGGATTACAGGTGTGAGCCACCAAGCCAGCCTTTTTTTAAAATATAGAGACTACAGTCTGGGCACAGTGGCTCATGCCTTTAATCCCAGCACTTTGGGAGGCCAAGGTGGGCAGATCACCTGATATCAGGAGTTCGAGACCAGCCTGGCAAACATGGCAAAACCCCGTCTCTACTAAAAATACAAAAATTATCTGGGTTTGGTGGTGCACATCTGTAGTCCAGCTACTCAGAAGGCTGAGGTGGGAGAATTTCTTGAACCAAGGAGGTGGAGGTTGCAGTGAGCCAGTATCTTGCCACTGCACTCCAGCCTGGGCAACAGAGTGCAACTCCATCTTAAAGAAAAATAATAATTTTAAATAGGCCAGGTACAGTGGCTCAAGCCTGTAATCTCAGCACTTTGAGAGGCTGAGGTGGGCGGATCACACTGTGAGGAGTTTGAGACCAGCCTGGCCAACGTGGTGAAATCCCGTCTCTACTGAGAAAAATACAAAAAAGCCAGGCATGGTGGTGTGCACCTGTAGTCCCAGCTACTCAGGAGGCTGAGGCAGGAGAATTTCTTGAACCTGGGAGGTGGAGATTGCAGTGAGCCAAGATTGTGTCACTGCACTCCAGCCTGGGCAACAGAGCAAGATTCCGTCTCAAAAGAAAAAAGAAGAGTTTACCTGGAAATTTTTATTTGCATAATATATAATGCATAAAACAGCCTTTGTTCCCATACAACTCCACCTCTTACCTTATTATTATTTATTTATTTATTTATTTTTTGAGATGGAGTTTTGTTCTTGTTGCCTAGGCTGTAATGCAATGGAGCGATCTTGGCTCACTGCAACTTCTACCTGCTGGGTTCAAGTGATTCTCTTGCATCAGCCTCCTGAGCATCTGGGACTACAGGCAGGTGCCACCACGCCTGGCTAATTTGTATTTTTAGTAGAGAAGGGGTTTCTCCTTGTTGGTCAGGCTGATCTTGAACTCTCAACCTCAGGTGATCTGCCAACATTAGCCTTCCAAAGTGCTAGAATTACAGGTGCTAGCCACCATGCTCGGCCATCTTACTTTCTTAAGTCTGCCTCCTACTTCCAAGGTCCATCTGGCCATTAATTCTTCCTAATGATTTACTGTCCTCAAAAGAAAACATCCTCCATCTCCTTTCTCCCCTATGAGAAAGGGTATATAAGCTTCTGTATCACACAGGGTTATTGGGTATTCACTCTGTGATTCCCCCCACCTCCATGCATGTTAATAAATTGGTATGTCTTTTCTCTATTAATATGCCTTTTGTCAATTAATGTCATTGAGTCTTCAGACGGTGAAGGGGAAGTTTTCTCCTGGAACCTACAAAGGCACCTCCACCAGCTGGGGATGGTAGCTCATGCCTGTAATCCCAGCACTTTGGGAGGCTGAGGTAGGTGGATCACTTGAGATCAGGAGTTGAGACCAGCCTGGCCAGCATGGTGAAACCCCATCTCTACTAAAAATACAAAAAAAAGTCGGGCACAGAGGCTCATACCTGTAATCCCAGCACTTTGGGAGGCTGAGGTAGACAGATCACGAGGTCAGGAGTTCAAGACCAGCCTTACCAACATGGTAAACCCCGTCTCTACCAAAAATACAAAAATTAGCTGGGCATGGTGGTACACACCTGTACTCCCAGCTACTCATGAGGCTGAGGCAGGAGAATTTCTTAAACCTGATAGGCAGAGGTTGCAGTGAGCCGAGATTGTGCCACTGCATTCCAGCCTGGGCAGCAGGGCGAGACTTCGTCTCAAAACAAGCAAACAAACAACAACAAAAAATTAGCCAGGTGTGGTAGCGCACACCTGTAATCCTGGCTACTCGGAAGGCTGAGGTGGAAGGATCACTCGAGCCTGGGAGATGTAGGTTGCAATGAGCTGAGATCGCTCCACTGCACTCCAGCCTGAATGACAGAGCAAGACTCTATCTAAAAAACAAAAAACAAAACAAAACAAAAAAACCCCAAATACATCTCCACTCAAACTCAGTGACCCAGCCCCCTTGACCACAGAGAGGTTCAAGGGCACGTTATGGAGGCTGTGACAAGGAATCCATTGAGAACTTGGAAGTAAGGAAATAGATCACTTTGACCAACTGCAAAGTCTAGATCCAAGTGGATATGACTAATTTCCTTAAAGCAGTGGTTCTCAAAGAGTGATCTTTCCACCAGCATCACATGGAAAGATGGTAGAAATGCAATTCTGGGGGCCTCTGACCAGACTTACTGAATCAGAAATTCTAGGAGTAGGGCCAAGAATAGCTTTTAAAAAGTGCCTCAGATGCTTCTGATACACACTCATGTTTGATAGGCACTGCCCTAAAGAAATAGTGGCTCCCAATCCTGCAAGGCTTGTAGTGCCTTGGCTAAAGATAATAACATAGTTTAAAAATAGGTCAGTGGCTGGGCGAGGTGGCTCATGCCTGTAATCCCAGCACTTTGGGAGGCCGAGGCAGGTGGATCCCCTGAGGTCAGGAGTTCGAGATCAGTCTGACCAACATGGTGAAACTCCCTCTCTACGAAAAATACAAAAATTAGCTGGGCATAGTGGTAGGTACCTGTAATCCCAGCTACTCGGGAGGCTAAGGCAGAAGAATCACTTGAACTGAGAAGGCAGAGTTTGCAGTGAGCCGAGATGGAACTGTTGTACTCCAGCCTGGGAAACACAGCGAGACTCTGTCTCAGATAAAGTAAAACTTAAAAAAATGGGTCAGTGGATGGCTCACACCTGTTGTAATCCCAGCACTTTGGGAGGCCAAGGTGGATGGATTACCTGAGGTTAGGAGTTCCAGACCAGCCTGGCCAACATGGTGAAACTCTTTCTCTACTAAAAATACAAAAATTAGCTGGGTGTGGTGCCTTATGCCTATAATCCCAGCTACTCGGAAGGCTGAGGTGGGAGAATTGCTTGAACCCGGGCGGTGGAGGTTGCAGTGATACTAGATTGCTCCATTTTACTCCAGCCTGGGCGACGGAGCAAGACTCCATCTGAAAAAAAAAAAAAAAAAAAAAAAAAAAGAATAGTTCAGTGGACTGCTAGATTGATCAGCCTTGGAGTCAGGGAAAGGGGAGTGAGTCACTGAAGCCAAGATTGTTAGTATCCAGCCAAATGATCAGGAAGAGAATACCGAGCTGGCTCAATAAATGAACCTGTTTGAACCCCATGAGCTTAGACCCCCTTAGGGAATGGCACATGTGGCTAAGGGTCCTTGTTATGATTCCATGCTGTCCAGGAGAATTGCTGATGAGAATTGAGCCCCATAGAATGTGCCTACAGGAAGAGAATGCACTGGCCAGGAAGCTTATGTGCCTGTGTGTGGGTGTGCATGCGCCCACGTGTCCTGAATGTTTTCTGCTTGCCACCCACTCCCCCAACATTGTTTCTCTCCCACTCAGGTCTTTGCCCAAGGAGACTAACCTATACAGACCACATCAAAGGGTGCGTCTGGCTTCTAGCTGATTTTGGCTGATGGAGCACCCTGGCAGGAAAACAGCTGGAGGAAGACACTGACTTGGGGGTATTTACTCCACTGAGTCCTTTCCCAGGTCACCTTGGACTGACCAAAACCTCCATTTGGCTGGGCACGGTGGCTCACGCCTATTATCCCAGCACTTTGGGAGGCCAAGGCAGGTGGATCACCTGATGTCAGGAGTTCGAGACTAGCCTAACCAACATGGAGAAACCCTGTCTCTACTAAAAACACAAGATTAGCCGGGCATGGTGGCGCATGCCTGTAATCCCAGCTACTCAGAAGGCTGAGGCAGGAGAATCGCTTGAACCTGGGAAGTGGAGGTTGCAGTGAGCCAAGGCTGCGCTCCAGCCTGGGCAACAAGAGCGAAATTCTATCTCAAAAAAAAAAGAAAAAATGGTGAAGCTTTGCGCAGTGGCAGTATTGTAGCCAATGAGGTTTATCTGAGGTGTGATTATTGCTAATTGAAAACTTCCCAATACCCCGCTGTGATGACTTGCAATACAGTCACTGGCAATTTTTGACAGTCTCTATGGAGACTGATTAAAAAAAAAAAAAGAAAATTATCCTTCCAGGTTTCAGTAGTCCAGGGGATAGATTTCAGATGATCAGGTGATCTGTGGCCTTGGGAAAAAATGTATCTTTTTTTTGTTTTGAGATGGAGTCTCGCACTGTTGCCTAGGCTGGAGTGCAGTGGTTTGATCTTGGCTCACTGCAACTTCCACCTCCTAGGCTCAAGCAATTCTCCTGCCTTAGCCTCCCAAGTAGCTGAGATTACAAGTGTACACTACCATGTCTGGCTAATTTTTGTATTTTTAGTAGAGATGGGTTTTCACCATATTGGCCAGGCTGGTCTCGAACTCCTGTCTCAAGTGATCCACCCGCCTTGGCCTCCCAAAGTGCTGGGATAACAGGCGTGAGCCACCGTGCCCAGCCATATCTTTTGCTTAAGTCCAGTGTCACATATGTTGTCTTGACTGACTATAAAGTTTGAAGTTCTCATTGAAGCCAAGCAACAACATCCTTTGTACTAATGTCCTTATTTATTAAAATTGAACTTCAGCTTAACCTGTATTTCAGTGTGTTGTCTTGGGCCTGGTGTGGTGTTGGTTCACTCCTATAATCCCAGCACTTTGAGAGGTGGGGGTGGGAGGAGTGCTGGAGCCCAGCAGTTCAAGACCAGCCTGGGCAACAAAGTGAGACTCCATCTCTTATAGGAAAAAAAAATTAATTGTAAAAAAAGTGCTGTCTTTTATTTAATATGGTAATAAAGAAGTACATGGGCAGGGCACACATGGCTCACACCTGTAATCCCAGCATTTTGGGAGGCTGCAGCAGGTGGATTGCTTGAGTTCAGGAGTTTGAGACCAGCTTGAGAAACACGGCGAAATCCTCTCTCCACCAAAAGTACACAAAAAATTAGCCAGGAGTAGTGGTGCATGCCTGTGGTCCCAGTTGCTTGAAAGGCTGAGGTGGGAGGATTGTTGGAGCTGGGGAAGTTGAGGCTGCAATGAGCCATTATTGTGTCACTGCACTTCAGCCTGGGTAACAGAGCAAGACCCTGTCTCAAAGTTAAAAAATAAATTAAAAAATAAATAATAATAGGCCGGGCGCGGTGGCTCAAGCCTGTAATCCCAGCATTGTGGGAGGCCGAGGCGGGTGGATCATGAGGTCAAGAGATCGAGACCATCCTGGTCAACATGGTGAAACCCCGTCTCTACTAAAAATACAAAAAATTAGCTGGGCATGGTGGCGCGTGCCCGTAATCCCAGCGACTCAGGAGGCTGGGGCAGGAGAATTGCCTGAACCTGGGAGGCAGAGGTTGCGGTGAGCCGAGA
>NW_022437128.1:456889-459315 GCF_009761245.1 Sapajus apella | reverse complement strand
GGCATGGTGGTTCATGCCTATAACCCCAGCACTTTGGGTGGCCGAAGTGGGAGGCTCACTTGAGGTCAGGAGTTTGAGACCAGCCTGGCCAACATGGTGAAACCCCATCTCTACTAAAAATACAACAATTAGCCAGGCGTGGTGGTGGGCGACTGTAATCTCAGCTACTTGGGAAGCTGAGGCAGGAGAACTGCTTGAACCCGGGAGGTAGAGACTGCAGTGAGCTGAGATCGCACCATTGCACTCCACCCTGGGCCACAAGAGTGAAACTCTGTAATAAATAAATAAATAATAAAGCATATGGCTTTTTAACTGCATTTCCTAATGCATGTAGCAAGTCAGTACTCTGAGACATTGGGTTGCAGCAGAGAAAGAGGTTTTTTTTCGTTTGTTTGTTTTTTTATTTTCTTACACATTGCTACAAAGACGTGTCCAAGAGAAAGAGGTTTAATCGAAACTGTCTCCTCCTTAAAACAAAACAAAAAAAAGAGGTTTAATCATAGTGCCACTGCATGAGGAGATAGGAGGGACCTTCAACTCCATCTCCCCCTGGAGTTTGGTGCTGGTGTTTTCAAGTTTTGGAGTGGGCCGAACTGTAGAGATCATTGACTAGTTGAAGAATGTAGGGGGAGGTCAAGAGACAGGGAGAGGAAGAAGCTGTATTCTCATGTTGATCTTGTTCCTTTCTGGGGGCCTTCAAACTGGTTTTGCTGGAATTCCAGATCTGAAAAACATCTTAAGCAATCCTTAAACAAAACCCTTATAATTCTAATGTCAGAGATCTTGTCTATAGGAAAATGCAAATAAATTCCTAAACAGTCTTATGATCCTAATGCTAGCACAATGGGGATGCAAATGGTCAGGATCTGGAGACTTGTAGGAATAGAGCTGAGCCAAAGTGCAGCCTGGTTCATGCTTAATTATGCCTATATTTCTGCCCAGATCCCAGCATACAATTCTTGTCAGTCTTCAGACAGTTTCAACGTACCCTATTGGAAGTTTTTATTAATATTTTGATAACTAGAATGCAATACAATATTTTTTTGAGACAGAGTTTCACTCTGTCACCCAGACTGGAGTGCAATGGCATGATTTCAGGTCACTGCAACCTCTGCCTCCTGGGTTCAAGCAATTTTCCTGCCTCAGCCTCCCTAGTAGCTAGGATTACCGGCACCCACCAACATGCCTGGCTAACTTTCTGTATTTTTAGTAGAGATGGGGTTTCGCCATGTTTGGCCAGGCTGGTCTTGAACTCCTGACCTCAGGTGATCGCCTGCCTTAGCCTCCCAAAGTGCTGTGATTATAGGTGTGAGCCACCTCGCCTGGTGAATTTACATATATGTGTATGTGTGTGCATGCTTTATTAGAATGACGAAGGGATCTGTGGCACCACTAAGAACCGCTGCTGTAACCTCTCCCCTCATCTCTTTAAGCCTAGGGGTGATAATATCCCCTTCGGTTCCCTTACATAACACTCCCACCTTTGTAAAGAAACTTTGTCTCAAATTATCAAAATGTTTGGGTGCTGTTTGCTGTTGGGACCCTGACTGATACAGTGTGCATGTGTGTGTATGTAGGGAATTCAGGAGTGGGAAAGGCTGGGAAGAAATGGATCTCTACAACTCTATTTCTTTTCCTTTTCTTTCTTTCTTCTTCTTTTTCTTTTTTTTGGAAATAGGGTCTCACTCTTTCATGATCACAGCTCACAGCAGCCTTGACCTCCTACAGGCATGCACCACCATGCCTAGCTAATTTTTTATTTTTTTTGTAGATACGAGGGTCTTGCTGTGTTGCCCAGGTTGGTTTGGAACTCTCCTGGCCTTAAACAATTCTCCCACTTTGGCCTCCAAAAGTTCTGGGATTATAGGCATGAGCCACCATGCCCAGCATCTGTTTCTCATTCTAAATGAACAAAAGGGCATCCTGGAGTATGCATCAGAGTTTGAAGCTTGTTTAGTGAGAGGGCTGTTCCTGAGGCAAGAAAATAAGTCAGAATTTTGAGTCTGCAAGATGCACCCCTGTACAATGATGACCAACTCACCAAGGTTGATACTGCCATCAATCTTTTTTTTTTTTTTTTTTAAAAAAACAGAGTTTCACTGTGTTGGCCAGGATTGTCTCAATCTCCTGACCTTGTGACCCACCCGCCTCAGCTTCCCAAAGTGCTGGGATTACAGGCATGAGCTACCACTCCCGGCTTGTCATCATTCTTTTTAAAAATTCTCCGGCCGGGCGCGGTGGCTCAAGCCTATAATCCCAGCACTTTGGGAGGCCGAGGCGGGTGGATCACGAGGTCAAGAGATCGAGACCATCCTGGTCAACATGGTGACACCCCGTCTCTACTAAAAATACAAAAACATTAGCTGGGCATGGTGGCGCGTGCCTGTAATCCCAGCTACTGAGGAGGTTGAGGCAGGAGAATTGCC
>NW_022437128.1:428969-441889 GCF_009761245.1 Sapajus apella | reverse complement strand
GACAGAGCGAGACTCCATCTCAAACAAATCAAAACAAAACAAAACAACACTCGGTTAATTTTGTATTTTTAGTAGAGGCGGAGTTTCACCACGTTGGTCAGGCTGGTCTTGGTCAGGCTGGTCTTGACCTCAGGTGATCCGCCCGCCTCAGCCTCCCAAAGTGCTTAGAT
Organism: Sapajus apella; assembly: GCF_009761245.1. Classification (NCBI taxonomy): domain Eukaryota; kingdom Metazoa; phylum Chordata; class Mammalia; order Primates; family Cebidae; genus Sapajus; species Sapajus apella. The sequence goes on along the minus strand of NW_022437128.1, from coordinate 441,719 downwards.
TATAGGCGTGAGCCACCACCCCCGGCCTAGTGGCAGGTTTTGAAAGAAGTTCTATTGTGAGTAAAAGGTTATCATACAGCATCGCGTGCCGCAGAGAAATCTGTGAGAGTCAGTCAATGCAACGAACTTCACTGTTGTCTTCTTTTAAGAAATTGCCACAGCCACCCCAACCTTCAGCAACCACCACACTAATCAATCAGCAGTCATCAAATCAACATCAAGGCAAGACCCTACACCAGCAAAAAGATTCTTACTTGCTGAAAGGTCAGATTATCCTTAATGTTATTTAGCAATAAAATATTTTGAAAGTTAGGTATGTAGATTTTTTTCAGACATAATGCTATTGTATGTCTAATAGACTACAGTATCATGAAACATAACTTTTATATGTACTGGGAAACCAAAAAATCTGTGACTTGTTTTATGGTGATACTCCATTTATTATGGTAGTTTGGAAGTAAACATGAAATATCTCTGAGTTATGCCTGTATAACCTTGGAGTTACCTGTAATGCATGTGTATGTAAAATAAATTTTATGCCTATTAAAAATAATATGCAGTTTGCAGGTTCTCAATAAATGCTAGTTAAATGGTGAATAAAATAATTGGTGGATTTCCCAGTGGGTAATAAGTCCCTGTAGAAGACACTAGATAAAGCAAGTCCCTGTAGAAGGCACTAGGTAAAGCTGACTATGTGCTGGGTGCGGTGGCTCATGCCTGTAATCCCAGCACTTTGCGAGGCCGAGGCAGGTGGATCACAAGGTCAGGAGTTCGATACCAACATGGTGAAACCCCCATCTGTACTAAAAATACAAAAATTAGCCGGTGTGGTGGTGGGGGCCTGTAATTCCAGCTAAGCGGGAGGCTGAGGCAGGAGAACTGCTTGCAACCAGAAGGTAGAGGTTGTAGTGGGCTGAGACTGAAATCACTACACTCCAGCCTGGGCGAAAGAGCGAAATTCTGTCTAAAAAAAAAAAAAAGCTGATCTCTGCTAGGGGTGTATTCCCTTAATTGAGATACAAATATGAATGAATCCAAATTCTTCCATCAGCTATACTCACTCCTCTGCTAAATCACCTAAGTCAACACTATCAAAGTAAAACAGGTGATTGAGGCCAGGCATCGTGGCTCATGCACTTTGGAAGGCCGAGGGGTGAATTGTTTGAGCTTAGGAGCTGGATACCAGCCTGGGCAACATAGGGAGACCCCATCTCTACAAAAAATACAAAAATTAGCCTGGTGTGGTGGTGTGTGCCTGTAGTCCCAGCTACTCAGGAGACTGAATTGGGAGGATCGATTGAGCCCGGGTGGTTGAGGATGCCATGAGCCATGATGGTGCCACTGAACTCCAGCCGAGCCGAGACAGAGACAGACCCTATCTCAAAAAACCAAAACAGCAATCCCAGCACTTTGGGAGGGCGAGGTTGGCCGATCACTTGAGATCAGGATTTTGAGACCAGCCTGGCCAATGTGGTAATACCCCATCTCAACAAAAAATACAAAAATTAGCCGGGTGTGGTGGTGTGTGCCTGTAATCCCAGCTATTTGGGAGGCTGAGGCAGGAGAATTGCTTGAACCTGGGAGGCGGAGGTTGCAGTGAGCCAAGATCACTCCACTGCACTCCAGCCTGGGCAACAGAGTAAGACTCTATCTCAGAAAAAAAAAACAACCAACCAAACAAAAAGACACACACACACCCAGGGTGATTGCTATGTAAATCAAATATAGCTTTACCAATCAGCTTGCTTCTCTTAATCCCTCATAGAAATCCTGGAGCAGCTGTGGGGTTCAGTGAGACCGGACTCCAGGAAGGGAATGGGTGGGATGGGTCTGGGCACTGGTGAGCAGTGGGGAGAGGAAGTAGGTTAGCTTCTAGGCTGAGGAGGGCTCCTGGAGGCTTATTCTGGGTAAAAGCTGGTCTTCTCGAACCTCGGAAGGTGGGGGAACCCACATCCTGGTCTCACCCGCCCAACCGCCCACTCACCCTCGGGTTAGCAGCCATCTAAGCCCCACCCTCCCCCTCACACACTTAGGTAGGCTGCCGCAAGCTGGCCTCTTGTCCTCCTAGAGACAGACATCACCACCAGCAGCGTCCTCTCTCCTCAGGGAGGCATGCATTTGATGCTCGAGGTCCCTGGCAGTTGTGATTGTTTCCAAGTGATGTGTGAGTCCTGTGTGTCATTGGAAGCTCCCTGTCCCCATCTGGTGACCAAAAGCCTGGCTACAAGTAGTGAGTCCTCCCTCCTCCACCCAGACCTCACTGCTCAGATCCCCTTCGCCAACTGGGACATCTTCCGACATGGCCTGGATGCTGTTGCTCATCTTGATCATGGTCAATCCAGGTGACAGGGCGTGTGCTCAGGGCTCCAAGGAGTGTGGGTGGGAGGAGGAAGATCCAGGAGGTTGGACTAGATGCTATAGGGAGCAAGCTTGGGGGTGGCGAAACACCCAGTTCTGAGGGAGGAGTGGGGCCTCTCCAAGGACACTTGGTGGATTCCCCAATTCACAGACTCTCTGTGTCACCCACTGTGAGGCTTTTTAGCTAGGGTCTAGACATATAATTAGGAGTTTGAGAGATCCAAGTAAATCTGTGATAAATTTCTTGGTGAAACTGTTTTTTATTTAATTATTTTTTTGAGATGGAATCTTGCTTTGCTGCCCAGGCTGGCGTGCAATGGTGCAATCTTGGGTCACTTCAACCTCCCGTGTTCAAGCGATTCTCCTGTCTCAGCTTCCAGAGTAGCTGGCACACACCACCACACCTGGCTAGTTGTTTTTGTTGTTTGTTTTGTTTTGAGACAGTCTTGCTCTGTTGCCCAGGCTGGAGTGCAGTGGCATGATCTTGACTCACTGCAATCTCTGCCTCCCAGGTTCAAGCAATTCCTGCCTTAGCCTCCAGAGTAGATGGAATTACAGGCACGTGTCACCGCACCTAGCTAATTTTTGCATTTTTAGTAGAGACAGGGTTTCCCCATGTTGGCCAGGCTGGTCTCGAACTCCTGACCTCAGGTGATCTGCCTGTCTTGGCCTCCCAAAGTGCTAGGATTATAGATCCCAGCCATTTTTATATTTTCAGTAGAGATGGGGTTTTGCTATGTTGGCCAGGCTGGTTTCGAACTCCTTATCTCAAGTGATCTGCTTGCCTTGGCCTCCCAAAGTGCTGTGATTACAGGCATGAGCCACTGCGCCCTGCCTGATGAAACTGTTTTTTTTCTTTTTTTTTTTTTTTTTTTTTGAGACAGCCTCCTTCTACTGCCCAGGCTGGAGTGTAGTGGCGCTATCTTGGCTCACTGTAGCCTCCACCTCCCGGGTACAAGTGATTCACCTGCCTCAGCCCCCCAAGTAGCTGGGATTATAGGTTCATGTCATTACTGCTGCCTAACTTTTGTATTTTTAGTAGAGACGAGGTTTCACTATGTTGGTCAGGCTGGTCTCAAACTCCTGACCTTAGGTGATCCACTCTCTTTGGCCTCCCAAAGTGCTGGGATTACAGGCATGAGCCACTGCACCTGGCTAAAACTGTTTTTAATGAACTGAGAGACATTAACTAACAGGCATATTCATTGACAAAATGCAGGAGTTCTCAAAATGTGGATTCCTGGGAACCTGGGACAAATTCTCAGGCCCCACTTCAGACCTACTGAATTGAAAACTCTAGGGGTGGGCCCAGGAATCTGTTTTTTAGCAAATGCTCCAGGTAATTTCCATATACACTCAAGTTTGAGAACCACTGAATGACTTGTAAATGGAATGACTCGTAAGTTTCCCTAAGTAGGTAATTTAATAAGGGATTTTAATATTGATTTAATTCAAATTCATCAATATGGATGAGTTAAATAGGAATCTCAACCAATTAAGGTCATGTCTTCACCTGGAGACTTAATTAGTTAATGTTCTTTTTTTTTTTTTTTTTTTTTTGAGACAGAGTCTCGCTCTGTCGCCCAGGCTGGATTGCAGTGGCTCAATCTTGACTCACTGCAACCTCCACCTCCGGGATCCAAGCGATTCTCCTGCCTCAGCCTCCCAAGTAGCTGGAATTACAGGTGCCTGCCACCACACCTAGCTAATTTTTTTGTATTTTTAGTAGAGACTGGGTTTCACCATGTTGATCAGGCAGGTCTTGAACTCCTGACCTCATGATCTGCCTTCCTCGGCCTCCCAAAGTGCTGGGATTACAGGTGTGAGCCACTGCGCCCAGCTAGTTAACGCTTTTTAACAAAAAAACAGAGTGGCTGGGCGTGGTGGCTTACGCCGTAATCCCAGCACTTCGGGAGGCTGAGGGAGAAGGATCACTTGAGGTCAGGAGTTTGAGACCAGCCTGGCCAACATGGTGAAACTCCGTCTCTACTAAAAATACAAAAATTAGCTGGATATGGTGGCCCATGCCTGTAATCCTAGCTACTCAGGAGGCTGAGGCAGGAGAATCACTTGAATCCAGGAGGCGGGGGTTGTAGTGAGCCAAGATCGTGCCATTGCACTCCAGCCTGAGGGCAGCAGACAAGACTTTGCCTTGAAAAAAAAAAAGAAAAGAGAAAAAGAACAAGGATGGCTTACTATGCAATGCCTTTGGTACTAAAATAATACCTGGAATAATATAATTAGTGATGTTAGTTAACTAGGCAGCTGCATTCATTAATAAGCTTAATTTCACTGTGATGGTTTACATTTTAGCTAGACAAGTTACTACTGAGCTGGCTGGAGAATGATGGCAGAGGGTGAGAGTGAGAGTTGGTATGGGAAGAATTTGAAAAATGATTTAATAAGCAATGTTAAGTAATCAGATTGGTTGGGCCAGGTGCTGTGGCTCACATCTGTAATCCCAGCACTTTGGGAGGCCAAGGCGGGCAGATCACAAGATAGTTAGAAACCAGACTGACCAACATGGTGAAACCCCGTCTCTACTAAAAATACAAAAATTAGCTGGGTGTGATGGTACACACCTGTAATCCCAGCTACTTGGGAGGCTGAGGCAGGAGAATCACTCTTAGCCGGGAGGCAGAGTTTGCAGTGAGTGGAGATCACACCACTGTACTCCACCCTGGGCCACAGAGTGAGGCTCCAACTCAAAAAAAAGAAAAAGAAGGAAAGAAGAAAGAAAGAAAGAAAGAGAGAGAGAGAGAAAGGAAAGAAAGAAAATAAATAAATAAATAAATCAGATTGGTTAAGACGAAAGGGTTTCATGAGGCACCCAAAGTGTCTATTCCATGAACCCTATACCCGAGACAGCTGGGATGTTCTACTCCAAGCTCACCTGTCTTTCCTGTTTGGAGTAACTCAGGAGGCTTTTCTCTGGGTCTTCCTTCTGCTTCCAGGATCCTGTGCTCTCTGGGTGTCCCAGCCCCCTGAGATTCATACCCTGGAAGGATCCTCTGCCTTTCTGCCCTGCTCCTTCAATGCCAGCAGAGGGAAACTGGCCATTGGCTCCGTCATGTGGTTCCGAGATGAGGTGGCTTCAGGGAAGGAGGTGAGGAATGGAACCCCAGAGTTCAGGGGCCGCCTGGCCCCCCTTGCTTCTTCCCGTTTCCTCCATGACCACCAGGCTGAGATGCACATCTGGGACGTGCGAGGCCATGACGCCGGCATCTACTTGTGCAGGGTGGAGGTGCTGGGCCTCGGTGTCGGGACGGGGAATGGGACTCGGCTGGTGGTGGAGAAAGGTGAGATGCTGGGAGGTGGCATCTCTTCCTGGCTGGAGGCCCCAAGAGGCAATGTCCTTGGGAGTCACGGATCCTTCCCTGGGGTCCCTATCCTCCTGGGAAGAAGTGCACACAGAAGAAGCCTGTGTGCACTTCTTCCCCAACCCTCTTCTCCATTGCCCCGTGCAGAACACCCTCAGCTAGGGGCTGGTCCAGTCCTCCTCCTTCGGGCTGGATTCTATGCCATCAGCTTTCTTTCTGTGGCCGTGGGCAGCACCCTTTATTACCAGGGCAAATGTGAGTAATAGAGCCAGGGGCGATAGTGGACAAGATGGGAGGCGCAGTAAGAGAGTGGGAGGAGTGGGGACAGAGACCAGGAAGAGGAGAGCCTCGGGGGACTTCGACACTGAGCAGCTCCTATCCTTTCTCTGACCAGGCCACTGTCACATGGGAACATGCTCCCAGTCCTCAGATGGCCCCTGAGGAGTGATCCCAGGGCCCAGTGATCGCCAGTTCTCTTCAAAAGACCCCAATAAATTGCTCTCTGCCCCACCACTAACTCCTCCTTATGAGTTTCATGTGTTTTCTTCTCCATTCTCCAGATGCCCAATCTCCCCTCTCCGGATTCCCCCAACTCTGAACTCTCCCTTCCACCAGGTCTAACCTGGAAAGGTCCAAGAAGGCAGCTTCCGGCTGTGGTGCCCAGGGCCCCTCCCACCGCCATGTGGGGGCTCAGCACACCTGCTTCCCCAGACCCAGGAGGCTGAGCCTGATTGTCCTGAGAAGTGGGAAGGATCAGATATGACCCCTCCTTGGTAACTGCCCTTTCCTGCCAGGCCCACACATACTGTCTTTTGGCTGTTAGGGGAGCCTGGGTCCCTGAAGACTCTCATTTGCTCAATAAATCACTACTTGACCCCCAGAGTGGGTGGGAGGGTGAGCCACTCCGTTTTTGTTTTTGTTTTTTTAATTTTTACATAACAAACTCCCTATTCAAAGGTCAAAAAGCCACAGAAGTTTTGATGATAATCATTTTGAACGGAAGCTTGAGATGGACCGAGAGGACTGAGACACAGAAGTGGGGGGACCACGGTCTTTACTGGGTGGATCACAGGGTGACCCTGTCCTCTTGCCTGGGTCGAGGGGCGTGTCTGGGGTGCTCAGGTGGGTTTGTTCTCAGCAATGCAGGCATAGTCAGTTCTGGGATCCTCCTTGGTGCCTCTCTCTTCTCTGTCCCTGAGGTCAGGTCCCTGGCTGCTGGGCACTGGCAGCCTCTGCAGTGACGCATAGTGGAGCTCCTGCTCCGAGGAGCGCTGGGCCTGGGGCTGGGACAGAAGGTGCTGATGGGAGGCCACGCCTTCAGGTCCTTCCCTGTGAGTTCTGCTCCCGCCTTCCTTACTTCCCTGACTCTCTCTCTCTCTCTCTCTCTCTCTCTTTCTCTCTCTCTCTCTCTCTCTCTGTCTTTTTGGAGACAGTGTCCCACTATGTATTCCAGGCTGGTCTTACCGCTGAGCTCAAGCTATCTTCCTCCTTCAGCCTCCTAATAGCTGGAAGTACAGGCGTGAGCCACTGTGCCTGGTTCTGGAGCTTCTCTCTCTCTCTCTCTCTCTTTCTCTCTCTCTCTCCCACTGCACTTTCTCTTTGTGTCTTTTTCACTCTCATTCTCTCCCTGTCTCTCACTCGTAACCTCTCTCTCACTTTTTCTCTTGGTTTCTGTCTCCTTTTCTCTCTCTCGCCCTAATTTTCTCTGCCTACATCATGCTCCTACTTTTCTCTGTCCTCATCTCCCGCCCCCACCCCTCCTCTCAGCGCTCAGCCACGCTTCTCCCCCCTCACCCACTCAGGTCCTCTCTTGCCCTCCCCCTTCCCTGTCCCCAGACTCACCCAGCTGCTCTCCAGCCTCTTTACTGGAAGAAAAGAAGAAGCTCAGCACAGCCCATCCTTTGTGCTTCTCCCGGCCCCTCACCGGCTCCCCACCCCAGCAGGCATGGGCTCCCTTGTTGGCTTCCCCATGGCTCCAGAGCCAGGCAGCGTTCTGGGAAAGCAGCGGCAAAGGGTGTGGGTGGGGCCACAGGGGGCACTAACTCGGGGTGAGGAGGGAGTGCGGCGCTCACCTCTGCGATGCAGCCGACAAAGGCAGACGGACAGAAGGACCACAGCCAGAAGCAGGAGCCCACCCAGTCCCAGGCCCCCATAGAGGTATATATTACCTACAGGGAAAAGGGCTCAAGGTTAGAGACCCCATTCCCTCTCCAGCCTACCCCAGCCTCCTGGTTGGTTGCCGCTTTCTCAGATCCCCTCTCCAACAGTTTTAGAGGCAGAAAAATATACCTTCAGAGCTTCTCCACCCCAGACCTCAATACCTCACCTCCTACCAGGGTACATGCCCTCATCGGTTATCTTGCCTCATAGCTGAGATCACTCACCCTTCAGAGGCTTCCCACTGAAACCCCTGCTGTTTCTGGGCCTCCCATGAGGTCCCTTTCCCTCCTGCATCAGCTGTCCCCAGAGGCTGTCCACCTAGTCATGAGCCGCACACATCACTGTTCCCCATCACCTCCTGAGTCCCAGGACCCTCCCTGTGCAGATGCTAGAGGCCCTTTACTTACACATATCGTCATTGCAATGTGACATTATTAAGTCGGGGATCAGGGACTGGCCTGGAGGTCAAACTAGTCCTTGCTCTTTTAGGTGAAATGATCAGGGGTTAGTCACGTGTCTTAAGTTCCTCATCTGCGAAGTGACGGGCCCTCTGTTACAATCGTTCCCAGGCTGGGGAGCCTCACTTGTGTGCCAACCCTGAGCTGGACACTTTCCATTCCTCACTGCTAATCCCCAGAACACAGGGTATCATGGTGTCCCTTGTCCAAGTAAGGACCCGAGATTCAAGCCTGAACTTTACTATCTCCATCCCAGAAGAGTGGAGCTGGAATTTAAGGCCAGCTCTGCCCAGCTCCAGGGCCTGACCCTTTCCTCTGCCCTGGGCTGACTAGGTGGTTTGAAGGGGCCTTTCCAGCCCTGGATGGTTTTAGGTGCTGGCAAGGGGCTGATGGAGCGGAAGGAGCCTGGGCCTGGGTGGGTGTGGGCACTGGGAGGAAGTAGGGAGGGTGATATCAGCACACCCAGCAGCTGGGTTGCTCCCTGAGCCTCAGAGCAGTGTGGGAGTGTGGGGGCCCCCTTGGCTGGTGTGGAGACCTGCTTCCCACAGGCAGATGTTGCTGGGGCTGAAGTGGGGCATGGAGGAGCGTCTGGGGCCCCTTAACTTCCCCTCAGGCACTTCCTGCCCTTCAACCACTGGTTCCTGTTTGAGGGCAAAGAGGGGGCCACTGTCTTCACCCCAGAGCCAAATATACTGACTAGGGTCTGGAAACTGCAATCCTCCTGGGTTTAAGAGGAATTCTGGAGAGTGGGGAACAGAAGCCCAGGTGGAGGCCATAAGGGCTGTGGGCATAGAAAGGGATTGTCTTTCATTATTTGGGGAGCAGAGACTCAGAGGATTCCTCTACGGTCCAGGGAAACTCAAACCCATACTCTCCCTCCCCTCATCTTAGCTTCACCTGACTCTGGGGTGTGACCATCCTTCCACCAAGTCCCTGCCCATTCCCAGCTTACCCAGAGCCCGTGGCCTGCAGGATAAACAGACTCCAAACTGGCCAGCGCTGTCTGGCTGGAGAGAAGTGTTGCCACTTCAGACATTCCTGCCTCTCCTCTGGCTTTAACTTCTCCCCCAGCCTGGGTTCCTCCCCAGCATTGCTAGGAGAGGAAGTTTGGCTTGAGGGTTAGGGTTACAACATCTTTTCTTTCAAACTCTTGGGCCTGTAGCTAGGGCTGTCATCTCCAGGCATTTCACGGATCCTGCCACTAGTCAGCCAACATCCACCTCCTTCAGGTGTCTTCCTTAGTTAACTTTTCTTTACTACTCCTCACACTGCATCTGTTGAGACTGCTTGATCTTGGTGTATGTGTGTGGACACACACACCCCACTCCCACATCAGACTGGGAGCTCTGGCATATTTGGGGTGACCCACTTGTGTCTGATTAACAAACAGGAGGCAGACTAGATCTACATGAGCCCTGTGGATCCATCTAGGACAGAAAGTTGGTGACAAGTTGGTGACGGAAAGGAGGTATGCGCAATCCAGGTAAACTTCCTGTAGGAGGCAGCTTTCTGGCATTGAAAACAGAACTAAATAAAAGACAGCAGGCTGAGGCCCTCTGGAGAGACCTGGGTGAAGGCTTCTTAGTGGCACTGTGATGGAGAAGGAGATGGGTGCTAGAGGATTGCAGGCTTACTCCTTGGGGAGGGTGAAGACTGGGGAACTCATGTAAGGCAAAGGGTGAGGCGGAGATCTGGTGCTTGGGTGGGTCCATATTCATTTGCATTTCCCCTTCCAAATTCAAGAAACTTCTACTTCCTCCCTCACCCTTCTCCCCATCCTCCATGTTCCTTATGCTGAATAATATTCAGGGTTTTTTACAGTTGATTATTAAAAAGTACACACATGGGCCGGGCGCGGTGGCTCAAGCCTGTAATCCCAGCACTTTGGGAGGCCGAGGCGGGTGGATCACGAGGTCAAGAGATCGAGACCATCCTGGTCAACATGGTGAAACCCCGTCTCTACTAAAAATACAAAAAATTAGCTGGGCATGGTGGCGTGTGCCTGTAATCCCAGCTACTCAGGAGGCTGAGGCAGGAGAATTGCCTGAACCCGGGAGGCGGAGGTTGCGGTGAGCCGAGATCGCGCCATTGCACTCCAGCCTGGGTAACATGAGTGAAACTCCGTCTCAAAAAAAAAAAAAAAAAAAAAGTACACACATAGGATGAAACGAAAAGAATTGAACAGTGAACATATTCTTACCATCTAGACACTACTAGTTAACATTTTTTGCTTTGTTTTTGAGATGGGGGGGTCTCGCTCTGTCACTCAGCCTGAAATGCAGTGGTGAAATCATAGCTCACTGCAGCCTTGAATTCCTGGGCTCAGTGATCCTCCCACCTCAGCCTCCTGAGTAGCTAGGATGACAGGCACCTGCTACCACATGAGGCTTTGTAGAGATGGGTCTTACGATGTTGCCCAGGCTGGTCTTGAACTCCTGGCCTCACGCAATCGTTCTACCTTAGCCTCCCAAAGTGCTGGAATTACAGGAGTAACCCACTGCACCCAGCTCTGTTAACATCTTTTATTTGCTTTATCACATATTTATCAATCCATCTCACTTTTAAATATTTTTAAAAATTACAAATATCAGTACATTTTACATCTAAACCCTTCAGAAACTTCACATTGACTGGAGTTCAGTATTTATTTCCCTATTTCTTTTCTGGTCTGAGGAAGACAAATTTTACATACAAATCTCAAGTCAGCACTTTTTTTTTTTTTTTTTACTGGATTTTGGCCAAAAGGTCGAGAAGTGATCTTTTTTTTTTTGAGATGGAGTCTTGCTCTGTCACCCAGGCTGGAGTGCAGCGGTGTGATCTGGGCTCATTGCAACCTCTGCCTTCCAGGTTGAAGTGATTCTTCTGCCTCAGCCTCCCGAGTAGCTGGGACTACAGGTTTGTGCCACCACACCCAGCTAATTTTTGTATTTTTAATGGAGACAGGGTTTCACCATGTTGGCCAGGCTGGTCTTTAACTCTTGACCTCAAGTGATCCTTCTGACTTGGTCTTCTAAAGTGCTGGGATTATAGGCATGCACCACGGTGCCAGGCCCAGTACTCAGTTTTTAAACTGCCTTGTGGCCAGGTGTGTCGGCTCATGGCTGTAATCCCCAGGACTTTGGGAAGTCAAGGCGGGTGGATCACAAGGTCAAGAGATCGAGACAAGCCTGGCCAACACGGTGAAACCCTGTCTCTATTAAAAATACAAAAATTAGCCTGGTATGGTGGTGTATGTCTGTAGTCTCAGCTACTTGGGAGGGGAAGGCAGGAGAATCGGTTGAACCTGGGAAGTGGAAATTGCAGTGAGCCGAGATTGCGCCACTGCACTCCAGGCCTGACGACAGAGCGAGACTCCATCTCAAAAATAAATAAATAAATAAATAAATAGGCCGGGCGCAGTGGCTCAAGCCTGTAATCCCAGCACTTTGGGAGGCCGAGGCGGGTGGATCACAAGGTCAAGAGATCGAGACCAACCTGGTCAACACGGTGAAACCCCGTCTCTACTAAAAATACAAAAAATTAGCTGGGCATGGTGGCGCGTGCCTGTAGTCCCAGCTACTCAGGAGGCTGAGGCAGGAGAATTGCCTAAACCCAGGAGGCGGAGGTTGCGGTGAGCCGAGATCGCGCCATTGCACTCCAGCCTGGGTAACAAGAGCGAAACTCCGTCACAAAAATAAAATAAAATAAAATAAAATAAATAAATAAATAAATAAATAAATAAATAAAATAAACTGCCTTATCATCAAGGTTCTGCAGCCAGATGCCTGGGTTCAAGTCCTCATTATGCCACTGACTCTGTGAGCTCCATAAGATTCTTAACCTCTCTGTGCCCTAGTTTCCTCTTAGGGTTTTTGTCAGGATTATAATTATTGGCTGGGCATGGTGGCTCATGCCTGTAATCCCAACACTTTAGGAGGCCAACACTGGCAGATCACTTGAGTCCAGGAGTTTGAGCCCAGCCTGGGCAACATGGCAAAAACCCATCTCTACAAAAAATACAAAGATTAGCTGGGTGTGATGGCATGTGCCTGTAACCCCAGCTATTCAGAAGGCTGAGGTGGGTGGATGGAAACAGCCTGGAGGTCAAGGCTGCAGTGAGCCATGATCCCGTCACTGCACTCCAGCTTGGGCGGCATAGCAAGACCCTGTTTCAGAAAAAAAAGTATTAAAGTGTGTAAATCAGTGGCATACACATACTAAGTGCATTTTGTGTATCAGGTACATTATTCTTACTATTACCCAAACACATAGAGATGCTGTCAGGAAAGGGAGATGACTGGGGCCCTCCCAGATTCCTTGGACCTAGACTTGCCTCCCTTGACTCTTTTTTTCCTTTTTTTTTTTTTTTTTTTTTTTTTTTTTTTTTTCCTTTTCTTTTCTTTTTTTTTTCCCGGGTGGGGGGGCACGTTTTTGTAGAGATGGGTTTTTGCCATGTTGCCCAGGCTGGGCTCAAA